>NW_026682766.1:0-197527 GCF_029962835.1 Magnolia sinica
ATGAGTAGGAATGCCGAGTAACCGAATCCAAACCCCCTCTCCACCCAAAACCTCATCAGACGACCAATGAAAAACAAATGATAACCCCATCTGTGAATGTAATGCAGCATCCTTGAGGAAGTTGTCCTGATCTAACTTCAACTTGAGGGAAATCAGAAATTTCATTGGAGTGATCTTGGTAACTTTGATGCCTGCTGCTTTGAAGGATGATGACTGGATGACATCTATCAGCCACTTTATAGATACCTCCGAGTTTGTGGCTATGCCCATGAGAGCTAAACTTAGAAACTTGAGCTGGTTCTCCACAGCTAGCGGGTTGGCCTTCGAAGAAATACCGGCTATGGCCTCCGTCTGATGAATCTTGGTCAACGCCTTAGTCTGCGTAGCAAAGGATAACACCTTTGCAAAAGAGCGGCCTAGCAGGGGATGCACAAGCTGATCTGAATGCTGGCTCTGAATCCTCTCCGGAAAATGGGGTTTAGCGGACTTGGCCCATCATACGGCGACAACTCTCCCATCAATGCGTCTCTCCTTCAAGATATCTTTGGCCGCCATCGCATCCTATTCGTATCTGAAATGGACGAATGCGTAGCCCCTGGGTTTAGCTGTGCCTGGAAATGTTGAGATATAGACGTCGAGCAATCTGCCATACCGCCCGAAAATACCCCATAGATCTTCCATCATGCAATCGAATGATAGCTTACCAACAAATAAGCTGAAATTTGAAATAGAGGAGGTGGCAAGGTTACCCGCTGCGAAATGAGGGGGAGAAGAATCAGGAGGGAAGCCGCGTCCCTGATCCCCAAATCTCCCACGCTCCCAATCTCCGGATCCCATCCCTCAGATATCCCCAAATCTCGTAAGGTTTGTGATGAGGTTTTTGTGAATGAGAACACCTTATTTCATTGCTTTCTCAGGCTAGGAGAGTTGTTCTTATGAAGCATGTGCTTGGAAGCATCCCGGTGCATTCTTTAGATGCCATTCACCTTCCCTCTCAGTTATTGGCTACGTTGAAGGGCATTCGTGCCAATTTCTTCTGGGGTTGGTCAGATGGGAAGAGGAAATTGCATTGAAAGAGCTGGGATCTGATCGCAACCCCTAAGGAAGAAGGTGGCCATGGGATCAGAAAATTTTCAAACATTATGAAGGCTTTCAGGCTGAAGATGGCGTGGGCCATTAAAGTTAGGTGGGTCGGTGGCTTGTGGAGCTCTTTTATGTCAGCTAAGTATAGTCATGACCTGTCTCCAGTTGCGGCAGCTAGCCCTCAGCGTCTCCCCTCCCCTTTATGGAGGCGCATCCTTTCTCAATTGCCCATCCCGGAGTCCCACGTGCAATGGAGTATCGTAACGGGGAATGCAGGTTCTTGTTTGATAATTGGAGCCGCTTGGGCCCTCTCCTGTAATTAGCAGAAGCCCCCATCCCGGGCGTTCTGCTGGATATGTAGGTCAGAAGTGTCCTGAACTCTAATGGTCCGCTCCCTCCCTCCACAGCCTTTGTTTATCTTCCATAGGCGACTATAGATTTTATCTTCTAGTCCAGTTTTTGCACTTCAGAGGGTCTCAATTTTCAGTTTTGGCCTCTGACTCGCTCTAGGGTTTTTTCAGTGAAATCAGCATGGGAAGTTACCAGGATCTTACGCCCAGGTAAGGCCTAGTCGAAATGGGTGTGGCATGAGAAGCTGCCCCCCAGAATTTCTCTTTTCGTCTCGAAGTCGTTGCATAATGCGGTCCTAGTGGACTACACAGTTTAAGGTTGAGGCATTCCTCTTACTTCTAGGTGTGTCTACTGCAATGCTCTATCTTCCTAGCCTCCCTCTATCGAGTCCTTTATCCACCTGTTCATTGGCGGTAGGCTTGCCCAGGCAGTGTGGGCTGAGTTCGGCCGTCTTTTTGGCATCTGTGTGCTGGCACCACCATCCATTAAAGCAAGGTTAGTCCAGTGGTGGTATGCAGCTTCAACCAGTGGGAGAAGATCGTTTGTTCCTATGCTAGCTCCGTGTTTCATCTTATGAGAACTCTGGAAATCCCGTAATGCAGCAGTTTTTGAGGGGCGAGCACCCTCAATTTATGCAGTTTCAGCCAAAGTGAAATGGTAGATTGTTAGTTTGCAAGGCCCGACTAAGGGCTCAATTGGCCTGCCCCCTGTCAGCTTCAACAATCTTGCGCCCAAAGTTTTGACTGAAGCTGCGAGCCCTCTCAGTAGCTCTAAGATTGTTAGGTGGGTGAGGCCTATAGCTAGTTGGATTAAGGTTAATGTGGTGGTTTGACGAGAGGGAATCCAGGGACATCGGGAGGTTGAGGGATTTGCAGGGGTGATTCAGGGAATTTCCTTTTTGCCTTCTCCTCAGCCTACGAAGAGGGCTCTAGCACCTTCGCAGAGCTGCAGGCCATTCATGACGGTCTAGCCCTCTGTCTGCAAAGGGGCTTTTCCAATATTGTGGTGGAGTCGGATTCTAGGCTGGTTATTGACATATTAAATGGGGTCTCAAAGCCAGATTGGAATTGGAGCTATTGGCTTAACAGAATCTCCAGGCTATTAAGTAGGGGGCAGACGAAGTTCGAGCATATCTTCAGGGAAGGCAACTCTCCAGCCGATGCGATGGCCTGATTGGGTAGTGGAACCCAATCCTCCACTTTCTTTGCCCACCTCGTGGACTTTCCTTCGCAGGTTAGAGGTCTGATATTCCTTGATAGAGTTGGGCTCGGTGCGATCAGGGGTGCTTGAGGGCCTTGTCTCTTATGCGGTGGTTTTTGGTTGTGTAGAGTTTTTGTGTTTTCTCCATGATAGGCTCCCCTGCTGGTTTTTATTCCAGGAATAGCCCGAATTTTGTACATCTTGGTTGGTGGAATATATTAGAGATCGTTTTTCCAAAAAAAAAGTAGAATCAAAGATAGTACAACTTAAACATGAATCAAAGCAATAGAAAACATCTCATCACGATACAAGCTTCACCTCTTAGCCATAGCTAGGAGGTTTAGCTAACCATAGACATGATTACATTAGAATCTCTTAAGAAAAGCATAAAAACAATTAAGGAAATGAAAGAAAAACTCTTGATGATGGCTTTTCCACGCTTGTGCTCCACAAACCCTAGATGATGCCTAGGGACTCCTATTTATAGTTTTACAACACCTCCTTTCGCACCAACTTGGAAAAATCTAGAAACTGCCTTAAATTTACGCAGTTTTTCAAAATAGACTTCACTCTGCGCAATTTCACAGAATGACCGAGAGTTTAGAATACACTTCTTCAGGACACTTTCAGGAATATGTTTATTTTCAGGACAATTTTAGGATTCCTTTTCTTCACTTCAAATATTTGATTCTCTTCATTCTTCATTTGGTTTTCTTGGATCTTTAGCATGTGAATTCTTCACTCTTGGGCTTCTAAGATCCATCCCTTGCCTTGGTGATTATTGAGCATCAAATTCATACTTTTAGCACCATTTTCAATCCAAGCTCTTAAATTCACCTTGCAACACAAACATGAGTAAAATAGAACATTAAGCATTATCATATTCATAAAACTAAGATATAAATGGGGGATAATATGCAATATTTGACCCTTAACACTTACCGACCTTGACCTTGACTTCGGACGACGACCCCAACCTTAATTTCGGACGACGACCATGACCTCAGATACCGGCCTCAAGGTCAGATACTAATCTTGACCTCAGATGCCGACCTCAAGCTCAGAACGGAAACATCTAGAGAGAATCTTGCATCGTATAATAAATGCGGGACTCCCAGTGAATTCTTAGTCAAAGATCAAGTCAATCAAGGCATAATTGGAGAAATATTTGAGAACAGATTCTGATTCCAATATGGGCCCCTCCAGCGTATCTTATAGATCTACTCAGATATGAGAATTGCCTAAGAGCACTTATAAATACATTGTCATCTTTAAGAAAAAGGTACAAACAACTATCCCAATTCTACTATACCTATTATGAGTCTATACACCTGACATAGGAATTGGAGGGTCCCCGGCCACAATCATCACCCCTAGTGTCTCCTTGTTCTCCATTCATTTGCAGGTACTTAGCAGCTTCGCAAGAAGTGAAGTAGGATCGACTAGATTTGAGCAACAACAGTTTGGTGCTGTTTGTAGGAACGACAACAAAGCCATTCAAAAGTTCCCCTTACACTAAGAAAATCCATCCATTTTTTTCCTTTACTCAGTGATGGCTAAGGGAAAACAAAGGGCTTTGACCACCATTACTGAGCCAATCCCAATTTCGAAAGAACAGCCTAAGAGTCCTCAGGCGGCATGGTTAAATCCTCGACCTAACCCCCTCCCCTGGCAGTCGCACAAAGATCTCATAACAGGGGGGTCGACTTTTCTCTTTAGAGAACCAAGTCAAGGATTTGGCTGATAATGTTGATCGGATTAAGAAGATGATGGAGAGACAATACCCATTCCTCAACCAAGGCTTGTAATTGGGGGTAACAGCAACCGAGCAATCTCGACTTCCGCAAGCACCTCATGACCCATATGTGGTGAAAGATCGACCAACGCGAAGTAGGTATGTCCCCATGCAGACGATGGGAATGACTAAGCTCACCGAGTCTAATCTATGCCACACTCTAAAAAAGAGAAGGTGTAGGAAAGCTCTTAAGGTCATAGCAGAAGGCGAAGTTTCATGGGAAGCAGAACTAAAAGAAATCCGAGATCAGCTCAGAGGCATCCAATAGGCATGCCGGGTGAAAACCTTTGCCTCCTTCGATGTTGTGGTTGAGGAAGCCAAACCCCTATTCATAGATGACATCATGAGATCTCAGTTACCGTGTAGGTTCCGAATGCCCCAAATCACCCGTACACAAGGTCGAGAGATCTGGCCGAACACTTATAGTCTTTCAGAGCCTTGATGGAACTTCACAGTGCTTTTGGGCCCATGATGTGTAGAGCATTCTCCCTGACCTTATAAGGGGCTATGCGGAAAATGGTACAAATACCTGAAGCCAAATTTAATTACCTCATTCACTCAATTTACAAGGCCTTCATCACTCAGTTCATCGGTGGGAAAGACAGGAGAAAACCGTTAACTCACCTTCTCACAATTACTTAAAGGGAGGACGAGCTGCTAAAAGATTATATCGTTCACTTTAATACATTAAGGACAATGTAGATTTTAGGTAGAGGGTGAGATCAGGTGAACTAATTAGTATTCTCTTAGTTGAGCAAAAATTCTTTGAAAATTTTTAAAATTTTCAGTTTCAGAACTCTTTTTGAAGAATGATATTCTATGTATTTGAACACATTTAAGTACTATAATAAGGTATATAATAGTCTTTTAAAAATCTAGAGTCTAGTTCATTAGTAGATTCTTGAAAATGTTCTCTTAATAAATTGATCAATAGAAAGTTTCAACATCAATTCAGTCTAGCTCACAATTCATATTTAACTCATGTTCTATGAAGTTAAGTTCAACTCCTAATTTTAGCATGATGATCACTTAAAAGTATTAGAATCCAAGTCTGGAGATCCTTATCTGCCTTAAGTATAAAAAGAAGAAGAAAATGACCAGTTAAAAATAATGAAATCAAAAATGGCTATCTATTATATGTTTCAATGAAAAAGAAGGAAAAAAATGAAAATAGTATGAAAGCCACTGATATAAAATCGAAAGGCTAGAAAAATAAGTGAAAAATGATATAGGTTTGGAATTAGTACTTATATTGATTTTTCCACTTTGAAGTAATGATTATGGCTAATATTATGGAGAGAATGTTAATTTTTATAGGTTATAAGTTGAATTCCACTAAGCCCACTAGGAACTTGATGTTTATATGCATTGTATTGATTTAGTTGTTAAAAGGGAACTTAGTCAATTATTTACTAATGATATTAGGTTTTAGATTTTCAATGTTTCATTCTTATGTCTTTAAATATTACTCATATATTTAGGATTACGCAAGATATTGTTTTCTGAGAAAGTTTGAAATTTGGAATTTTTAGAAGATTAGTTCATACATGTTTTGCTCAGGACTAGCAAAATTTTGGTTGAGGTGTGTGTTGAGAGCGAAATATTGTATATTTTTCACTTGTTATACATTATTTTTACGAACATGAATGCGTTTAATTGATATAATTATACATGTTTTCTCTTACGATGTGATTTTGAGAGCTAAGGAGAAAAGGATGTTTAAAGCATGAATTTAATGTTCAAAGGATTATCAAGTATAGGGTTGGATCTATGAAGGTCAAGATTGAAGAATCCAAGATTCTAAGATTCAAGGAAACTAAGTGAAGAATGAAGAAAACTAAGGAGAGAAAGTGTAGAAAATCAGAAGTGCAGAAATAGACCATTCGATGACATTGATGACACCTTTAATGTCATTGAAGTAAGTGTCGATGCCATCAAAGTCACTTCGATCTCGTCACAAAAGATATGAAAAAATTGATTTTTCTTGCTGGACATATTTGAGCATTCTTCGATACCATTGAGGATATATTCGATGTCATTGAAGCTAATTTGATCCCATCGAAGAAGGTTCGATGACATCGAGAAATTACGCAATTTTGAAAGTTCGTTGTTGAACAGTTTTTCAGTTGCACTTGAAAGCTTTAATAGGAGCTCGATACCATCGAAGGTGTCATTGGTGTTGTGATAGCTATAAAAAATCAAGTCATTTTTTAAGTCGGTGTGAATGAAGCCTATATAAAGGGATATTTTAGGAGTTTCTAAGGACTAACTAAGGTAAAAGGAGTCGAGTAAGGAGTTGTGGTGCTTCAAAGAGTCCTCCTTCCTCTTCAATCCTTCGGTTCTAGTTAGTTTTTATATTTTTCTTTAAGAGTTTTAGTTCAATCATGTCTATGGTTGGCTAATCACTTAGGTAGAGCTAAGAGATGAAGCTTGTAGTTCTTCTTAATGTTTATTTTACTTTAATTCAAGTTATTTGGTTTATATCTTGAACAATTTATTGATTTTGGTTTGAATGAAAAAAAGTTTTTCAGTTTACTTTGATCCATTGTTGACTCCAAGCACTTTAGATGCTTAGAAAAACTATTGATATTCTCTTATAATCGTTTAGTATGTAAAATTCATTGATCTATCATTGACTCCTGGCATGATAGATGTTTTAAATTCTCTATGATCAATACATTGATGATTTATGAGGGAACAAATTCAATGAAAGTTCAAATCTATTTTAAAATATATGAATGATGATTTAGCTGCTTTATTATCTGACTAAAAAGGATAGGACTCCGATTCCAGTTGAGTGATTCAATTAAATCAAGTAATTTAACATTCAAGAAGCTATAAGTAGACTCTCGTATTTTTTTCTTTGATAGCTTTTTCACAATTACTCTTCTAATCCAGATTTTTGTAGTTAGTTTAGATTTTAGTTCTAGTTCTAACATATTCTAGAAATTGTACAAAAGCAAGTCCCTGTGGGTACGACCTCGATCTCACCGAGTTGTTACTACATTAGAGCCCTGCACTTGGGGTTGTCATAACAATGAGTCTTTCGACAATGACACTCTAGTGGGAATAGACTAGAGCACGTCTACATCTAATCCGAAAGGTGGAGTGTCTACTTGCTTTGGCATTCGGCTACCCACAACTGCTGCTAAAGAGGGGTATCTGTAGACACCTGACCTAAAACGAGGATATGCCACTATTTGAGCTTTAGCTTGACTTCAATAAAATTATCTCATACTGACTTAAAAATCATTGAAAATATAAATGGGTCAAAAATGGAGCATACACGACACGTCCTAAAGACTACCAATGGACTCGATCAGTTAACACCAAATCCAGTAACAATTCGGTCATAGTCGTGCATCCGAACTTTAGAACCCCAAGAACTCTCTATACGTAGCAACTGATATGAAAAAAAAAGGGAATAAAATGAACTCTCTCTACCCAATGATGACTCTCTTTATTATTTAGTATTCCTGTATAATGTTGTGTTAACGTGTGAAACGTCATATCTTCAAGATTAAGGAAAGTACAGTCGTTCTTGTATGCAAAGAGGTCATAGTGTTATTAAAAGTAAATTTTGACTAATGAAGATAATTTATAATTCATTAAAAGGTAGTAAAATGATCTTTTTAACGAACTTAAGTTTTCTTCAATCTAGGTTATAATGAGGAAGATCTGACCCGTTTACCAAAGCCATGCATTATCGAGTGGTCAAAGCATAACAACTCCAATTGCACTTTAAACTAGTTAAATTGGATCCGATTGAAGTGATTTCAGTTCCATTGAAAAGCTTATCAGGTAACATTTCTAATGAGTCCAAAATCATTAAAAACGAACAATCGATCAAACTATAGATAATTGATTTCATATACTGAACGATTGTACTTCTGACAAGTCAAATGGAGTCCAATCGAAGTGATTATAGTCTTGTTACGAAGCTTATCTGATTATTTTTCCAACGAGATTAAGATTGTCAAAAAGGGACGGACAATGAACAAGATACAAGCATTTAAATAATTTTTTAAAAAACAAAAACAAAAACTAATCATGAAGTTTCATATATATATATATATATATATATATAAGTAATCAACAATTTTATAAAGAAATATATATAAATATTTATTATAAAATAAATATATAAAAAATCATTATACCTTTAATTTATATATAATATATAATATATTATATATTAAAATCTTTACTTTATATCATACATACTATATATAACATATTATTTTATAACTTAAACATCAAATGCCCACAAATGTTATCTACAAAACTATTGCCACCTTAAAAATCGTAACAACAAATTACAGCTGCCAACGTCTATAGAAGATGCTCATTGCTAAGGAGAAGTAAAAAAGAAAAACACCAATGAAGGAAAGTGAGATAGAGAGGGGGAGTGAGAGAGAGAGAAAGAAATAGAGAACAGAAAGAAAGATAAGAAAATACAAATAGGGTTCAAGGATTGGAGTTTACTCAGAAGTGCTGCTCGAGATACTTTAAAGATTTCCAACATGCTGACATGCTACTTAACATAAGAGACAAAGAATGCCATTAAAGAAGTCACTAAAGTTAAGAGTTTGTCTAGATCCATTTAAGTCACATTCCACTTCACACATTACAAGTATATCAACTACATTCAGATTTCCTTCTATGCTATTCTACATTATTCTCCTTCTTTCATTTTTTTTTTTACTTTATTTACCTGCCTAAGATCTTAAATCCTATAAAATAAGGCTAGTTGGTACTCCATCTTATTTACTGCATTTTATTTTATTTGCCTACCTGGTGCTATTTAGCTCCACGAAGTAGTGTTAGTTTGTATTTTATTTTACTTAGTACATTTTTACTTTATTTACCTACCCGATGTCACTTGAATCTACGATATAAGGCTAGATAGTTTCTTTTTTCTAATTTTCGCCTGCCCGATCCTTGTGATTTATTCGAAGCACGATCTAATATAAAAATATTGAAATATTGTTGAATCCCCCAAAACTACAAATTCTTGTAAAGTAGAGACCACACATTGTGCAAGTGAAGGATGGTGCCTAATCTATTCATTTTCCTTCACCGAGGCCCCTTAATCAGAATTTATAATTATAGACCAACCGTGTGAGTCACTTGAGTTAAGGAATCATGATATTCCTAACCCTTAAGCAATTCTATGGTTTATAGCCGGTCATAGATTTTGAACTTCATTTGGCTAGTAACGATTCTGAATCAAATATATTTTTACATCTGAGTCAATAATATACTCTAGCTAAACCAATAGATTCATACCAAAGCCAATGAAGTGAGTGCAGCGTTGTGCTCCTGCGGGGGAGGCATTCACAAAAACCTTGCTAGGGCCTACATACAATCATGTTTATTTGTCATTCAGCTTGTTCATAAGATCACACACATGGATGAAGAAAAAACACAAATATAAAGTTGATCAAAAACTCACGTGGTTCCTAAGAAATTTTCAATGATAAATGTTGAATTCCCACTATTTCCTAAGAAGCGGATAAAATGCATAAATCAGGGTGGGCTCACATAATTAACTCAATATGCTTGCTTAACGCACAATCTGTTTCCATAAGAATCACCTTGTGAAAATATCACACTTGTATTTTTCTATTTTTTGGTAGGTAGTTATTGGTTACTATATTGTGGCCCACCTGATGAGTAGATAAGGCTGATTTTTGCACCAGAAAATCCTCCAAGTGAGTCCAATGGAGATGGATTTCATACCCGCTTGATAGGTTGGAAGTTTGCAGAGCGGGACTGGTCATTGTGATCCAACTAGTTGATAGGGGATAAGCTCAAAAATGAGACAGATCCAAGGAACAAGTGGACCACACCATAAGAAGCGGCGGTGATAATGATTCTCACCATTGAAACTTTTCTAGGGTCCACTGTGACGTTTATTCACCCTCCATCCAATTTATAAAGTTACATAGATATGGATGAAGCCAAAACACAAATATCAGCTCCATTCAAAACTCCTGTAGCCCCATTTTGTACTCCACTTTTGATTTGGATCTGCCTATTTTTTAGTTTAAAATAAAAAATAATTAAAAAAATATATGTACAGTTTGGATAAAACCGGTACTGCTGCCCAATCCAAGCTGGAGACGGTCCTACCACCACCCGTCTCCGGCTGAGAACGGGCAATAGCTTTGAGTGGCTACCATGTTGCGTGGTTCTTATCCACACGCTAATAATAATAATAATAATAATAACAATAACAATAATAGATGCATGGTGTGGATAAGGACCATGCATCAGGTTGCCACTCAAAGAGACTATCCGTACCCAGTCGGAGGCGAGCCAGGGTAAGAGTCAATCAGCGTCCGAACAAGTTTCACTTTACACCTTCTCATTTATGAAGATCAGGACGACAATATATGTTACCGTATCCAAACAAGACGAGAGACATACACCCCGCCGTATACATAACAAAGTAGTTAAGAGTTGTTTTTTCCTAATAACTTTGCGCATGATCTCCTCCACACAAGTCAGACCATCGCCGACCAACCACATGACAACCATTTTCCATTCCTAGCGAGGATTCGTTCCACGACCTTTTAGGGTTTTATATCTGCCATTTCTTCCACAAATGCTCGGATATTCTTATCCGAAGAACCACCTTCCGCAGCAGCCTCCCTCGCCAAATCCCTCCACCTCAAAGAATTCTTCTTCATCTCCTCTCCTTCCTCTCCTCCCATCACCAATTCCAAACACCTCTTCAGCTCTCCACCTTCCAAAATCCCATCTCCACTAGCTCTGACCCGCACGCCCGTCTTCCAAACACTCTCCACCATCTTTATATTCGTTGGTTGGTCCGTCCACTGAGGAAAACCCACCATCCGAACGCCCACAGCCAAGCTTTCCGACGTCGAGTTCCAGCCGCAATGCGACACAAAGCACCCAACCGAACGGTGTGACAGAACCTCCACCTGCGAACACCATGGCACTACCAACCCTTGTTTCCTTTCCTCCACCGCTCTCACCTTCTTCCAGAACTCGGTATTAGTTTCGGTTTCGACACTGTTCTCAGCTGGCCTGATGATCCACAAGAAAGATCGACAGCTTTCTACTAACCCACTCAAAATTTCCTCCATCTGATGTTCCGATGCCACCGAAATGCTACCGAAGGATACGTAGACTACTGAAGAATCGGGCTTAGAATCCAGCCATTCGACGTAGTCTCTTGATTTCTGGAACAAGTCGCCACCAACAGCAGTATCCGATGTCTCCTTTCCATCCAAGAAAGCCGATGGGATCAACGGTCCGACCCCGACCATGTCCAGCTTATCCACTGCTCTCATGGTGTCGCCTTCCAATGCATCGAAAGTGTTCACGAGCACTTTCGGGCAAGATTCTTTCTCAAGTTGGTGGAAGAGTTCTTCGAATATAGGAAGTGCGGAAGGGATGTCGCTTGTAGTTGTAGAGACGAAAAACGAAGGTAAGTCTTTTATAGAGAGAAGTGGCAAACCGGGTAATTCTATTGAAGAAGAAGGGTCTTTGTTGCTGCTTTCTATGAGATTATCGTATCCATGGAAGTAATGGTAGTAAATGGCCAGGACGGCTGCGGGCTGTATCCAAAGTAGTACTGACGGAATGCCCATGATACGAGCCACGTCAGCAGCCCATGGGAGGAGGAGGGTGTAGACCACGCACGTGACTGGGCGGCCATCGTCAGCGAGGTTGCTGATGAGGTCGCGGACGGACCGACATCCCACCTCCTTAAACTGCGCCATGAACTCATGCCGGTCGTCTGTGGGCTTGATGCCGTCATCGTAGCCGTCCGAGAATGAGGCATAGGATAGCCCGTCAAGAGGAGTGGATTTTACCATGCGCCGGTGGGCGTGGACGCTGGTGGCGAAGGTGACGTGGGTACCTGTTCGGACGAGGCGCTTGGCGAATTGGAGGGCGGGGTTGATATGTCCTTGGGCCGGGAAAGTTAGGAGAAGGATGTGAGATTCAGCCATTTGGGTGGTATTGGTTTTCTTAGGAGGAAAGATGGAGAGGGCTTTACCATTGATATAGAGATGAGGAGATTCGCCTTTATTACTATTTGCTAGGTAGGGCCCACCGTGATGTGTGTCGCATCTGCTTCATTTATTACATTCGCAGCTCATGTAAGGACTTTAGCCCAAAAATAGACAGATTCAAAGCTACAGTCCGCTGCACCACATGAGCGGTTAGGATGAGGATGGCACCGTTGTAAGCATAAGATTTAGATCAGGCTGATATTGATGCTTGCCTTTCATTTTAATGGGATTCCTCTTATGAACCAGTTGGATGATATATATACTTATTACATCTAATAGATTTTAATGGTGTGTTCCCATCCCAATGGACCGCATTTGTAAGATAACTAAGCTATCTAAGCCTCATATTCTAAGTGTGAAATCAATTCGACCGGCGGCTTGCAAATAAAAGATGAGCTGGATAAAAACCTTTGAATACGGATCACAGTCGTTGTTATGTCAGATTGTGCCTAAAATCTCCAAATTTAAGAATAAATGGGCCACATGGAATGAACGGTTTAGACTAGCCAAAAGGATACAATGTAAGGCCCACCCACAAAGGTGCAGCATACATAATGAAATTATGCACCGCTAAAGTACCATATGCAATACCTTTATGAAGAGAGTGTGGGATTCTTCTCTTTAAGAAAGGCGTGGACGCATTTGCTAACACAGAGGAGTTAGAAGACGGTTTGGATTCTTCCAGCACCGATCACGCCCTGTGAACACTATCCGCTCTCTAGGGCTGAAAGTTGGGCATGTTCAACCCTACCGACCCGACATGGGGTTGGGCTTAGGCCATACAAACATCAATCCCATAAAATTTAGGTTGGGCTCGGGTTAAGGTCTCGGGTTGCCCGACCTAACCCAAACCCAATCAATATATAAGTTTCTTATAAATTAATTATAATTTAGTGTGGATCATCTGTATTAAAGGCACATAAAATTCCAATGCCATCAGGTTTCATTGGTCCACGTCATTTTCGATTACTCAAGCTAACAAGATATGCAGGATTTCTCTCTCCTAAATAGATGGCTTGATACACAATACGACTTTTAAAGGAGTAGTTGTCCTATATATTAGCTTGTTTGTTTAGAAAAAATGAACTTTTTTATGATAAATAACTATATACATAATCAATAAAATTATAGGTAAAAAAATAAGACGTGTATTGAAAATATAATAGACTAATGTAATAATGAAAATATTAGCATATATCTACCCAACCAACCCGGCCAACCTGACCAGCCCGCTTGGGTTGGGCTTGGGTTGAGAATTACCAACTTGGGGTTGGGTTGGATTGCGTTAGGGTTGAGGTATAGGAACCTTGGGTTGGGTTAGGGTTGAGCATCAACCCGACCCAACCCACCCGACTTTCAACCCTACCCCTCTCTCATGTCAGTATAACTGGAGCGTAGATTTGAACCGCCACAGCCTATAAACACTAGCCCCTCTCTCATGTCACTTTAACTATCTGGGAGCGTAGATTTGAACCCCCTTGATTCAGAAGCCCGATTTGAAAATCGGGGATTTGAAATCCTGCAGTTGTATTTGGCACCTTGGATTCAGAATCCCTGGAATTGAAAAGTATTGGTGATAATATATTTAGAGGAGTTTGAATTTAATTACTAAATCAATTTTAATATTTCTAATTAGTGTACATATGTAATGTTTGACACAATGGTTATGATAAGCCCGTTGAAATATATACTTTACATGAAAATGATGAAAATTTAAGTCTCAAATGGGCCACAAGCACAAGATCACATCCGAGTGACTAACTAATGATTTTTAACTGTTGATTTATATGGACAGTATTTGGATGGCGTAGATTATCCTATTAAAGTAGTTATAGTGATGCGGTTGATAATATGATAATTTTGGGATATCATCAGTGGGTTATGTGTCTGATAGATTAGTAATCATTGAAATCCAAGGCTCTTTGCTTTTGCTCTCAACCATTGAGCCTCATTGAGTATACAATTACAAAACTTGAAGTTCAATCTTTATGTGCGCCTCAAGTTCGAAGTCAGACCCATGAACATCTGAAAGAACACATCTCTTTAGTTGATCTTCGATGGTACTTCGATGGCACTTCGATGCCATAATCTTCGATGCCATCGAATTATCGATGATTGCACTTAAAAGGGCACAACGATTCAGTTTCAAATCCACGATTTTGGATTTTTTTTCTTCGCTCCAACTCTCCATATCCTTTGCCTAAATCAGAGTTTAGGACTTCCAAGTGCTCCAATTCCTTTCTATTTCCTAAGTATCGTTGATCTGTGCCTTGCTTCGGTCTCTCTAGATTTCCTCTCTTGTTGAGTGTTTTAATTTCCTCTCTTATTGTGTGTTGTTGATTCCTACATCTTCTTATTAGTCGTGTTGTCCTTTAAACACTCAAATCTTTCTCAATATGCCAAAAGATAATAAGTGAAAAGCCCTGGCGGTAGGAGAGACTTCCTGACCCACTCGAGTCAAGAAGTTGGCTCCACGACGTGCTAATCGTGTTACACGTCTCTCGCCATCACCCATACAATCGCCGACCTGTTCCATCCACAGTGATGAACCATAAGTACTCAAATCACCCATGGCATACTCTCCATCATCAAAATATGTCAGCAATAAAATTATCTGTGAGAGAAGGGTCAATATTCGATGTATCGAACCCTATGGAGTCGATGAAATGCTACGGGCCATCAGGTGGGCAAATGTATTAAAGTTAGGATGGATGGTCCATAGAAACCAAGTCTATCGATTCCTGTCCAGATGTAGGAGCCCCACACTTCGACCTTCGTCATTCGAGGTTGAAGACAGTGGCCTTATTGTCAAAATAACCCTTGCTTGAGTCGCTACACTTATAGGTATTCCTATGTCCCGTGAGCCTCAAGCAAATTATCATCTTGCATCACCTTAAGTGAGGGACATGATAACAAGATATTCTTCTCAATGGGAGAGAGAAGTGGATGCAGGGGAATGCACTTAGTTCCTCATACATGTCCGATAAATTTCTCATTCTACATTCCATCTTCTCGACCAATATCTATCATCGGGGTACTAACTGTGTAGACCTCATATTCCCTTTATAGCCGACATTGTTTATAATGTTGGGAAGAATGTCCATCTTTGTCTGCCCACTATTATCATACATCAACTCGCACAACTCATTCGAGGTAGTCACTCCACTTATATCCTGTTTGGTCATCTTTTATGTTTAAAGGGCCGATGATTATAACCTTACAACCTTAAGCATTTTCTGATTGTTGACTACTGGCTACCTCGCTGTTGGCCGCTTTAGTAAGGGCCGATGATGTCATGGCCCCACCTTAGTGGCTAACTGATGTAGTCGCACATGCATCCACCTCAGCTATTATTCAGGAGTTTACGGAAGAGATCCAATGCCACCTTAGCGAGAAGTAGTGCCTATGCGAAAGGCCATGCAACAAAACCTTAGTGGGCCCCACTGCTATGTCTGTGTGACATCCACAAAAGATATGCTTTTTCTCGAGCGCATGGCAGGACGTGAAAAAGAGTAAGATTTAGAACTTAAGTGGGCCACACCACGGAAACAGTGGGATGGGATCTCCACCATTGAAATCTTCCATAGGTTCATTGTGATTTGTATGACATCTAATGAGTTCATAGGGCGAGTCCCACCAGAAGGAAGGCAAAACACAAACATCAGTATGATCCAAAATCAGAAGGTTACAAGAACATTGCTAAATGGATTGTGAGTTGGGCTCAAGCTAGAAATGTGGCCCATTAGAGGAAATGGGCCAGGAGTGGGTTGAACCCTTCAACTTCCCATATATAAAAAAGAATGCCCTTGAAACCTTGAATGGGTCAGCCATGCCAAGTTGGACCCGGTTGGATACTTGACGCAAGGATGAACATGCTAAGGTCGATCACCGTCTTCCTCAAGGATAACTACTCCGAATCCACATAGCTTTTCTGGACTCCTCACGGAGACTTCTCGAATTCATGAGAAAAAAGCAAGGAAAATAGAAAATAAATTCTATAGAATTCATAATTTAATTGATATATGAATAAATGAGTTTACACCCCTTTAAATACGGATACTAAGCCATGGAAGAAGTTTCGAAATCAAACCATAACTAAAACTCCTAGAAATCGTGATTTACTATAAATAGTAAACTTACTATTTATAAACGGTCCTGATGTCTACTAGTACACATGGTTTTTGGCTAAAAATAGTAAGTGTCCAATTTGGTCAAACCATGATTTTCTCCTAATTATTCTAAGCACTCTTCATGTTGGGCGCAACTCCTAAAGCTCAATCGGATGAAGAGTTATACCAAAACTAAAACTTACTAAAAATAGTAAAAACAAAAATAAAATGGGATTTCGACCATCCATTCCGTTGTATTTTGCAAATTCTGCATGGGCAACCCGGCATAGTGGGCTTGGTGGATAAAGTAGCTCTTCCTGCCCTAAAATCATATATGGTACGTATGATAGCTCAATCCAAATTGTGAGATATGTCTGTTTTGGGTTCTGACGGTCCTGACCACCTCCGCTTCCGATCGGGCCTTTTCTGATCCACTTGGCAATGAAACTGTCCGTGACCTGCTCTACATCAATACTTCCCTCTAGCCTAGTACTTCTAGCCCAAACCTAGCCTAGAGCGATAAAAATCCACAAGCCCGATAGGCCAGCCCCACTAAACTAGGGTGGCAACTAGTCAGGTTTGGGTCAAGTCAGGTTAGCCTAAGCGACTTGACCCGTTAACCAAAGGAGCTAAGAATTATACACCCGAACCTTCTTACGCCTAACCCAACCAACTTAATTAAAATTCATCAAGCCCAAGCTTGACCGGACCTAACCCATTTAATTTTAATCTGATTGAGCTTGACCAACCTGGCCCAATCCATTAATGATCGAAATCAGGTTTTAGAATTATGGGGCTAGATATATGAACGGCTCAGCCCAATTAATGGATACATTTATACATACATTGCAACTTATATATACGTATCTATACTCCTATATTCTATTCACATATTGGGCCGGGTAAGATAGGGTTCAACCCAAGCTTCATCCATTTAGTTAAATGGGCAGGAGCCCGACCTACAATTCATTTAGCCCGACCTGAATAAATGGCCTGGCCTCGATTGATCTAGACCATCGGATCGGTTGATGCTATCGACAACCTTCAAATACTTTTGAATGGTGAAAAATCTATAGGTTGGTTATCTCAAAAGATTTTTGAACCACAAGCAGTCCAAGGTGGGCGAAAGATATCCAACGATCTAAGTGATCCAGGAGAGACCACATGTTTACCCGAATTATTTAATGTTGAGGCCATCTCTAAGAGAACTGGGTGGTGACCCTAGAGATACCTAGCTAGTTGGTGGAAAAGCTTTGTGGTGTATCTGTTGTATCCATGTCATCCATGATGTATCTATTTTATCCACCTGCTAGCTTAGTAGTGTTGGGGTCACGACCCAATCCAAGTCACTACATGAAAAAGGCAAAAAATAAGATGAATTTCGAGACGGTTGTGGACCGTCTGTAAAATCCCTTTGTTTAAAGACGGCTATGAAATGTCTCTAAAATTTCAGACGGCTCTTAACCGTCATTAATATGAAGCAAAATCATCTTGTAAATGTTGAACGTCCACAAACCATTTAAGATGCTTAGAGTTCGTCGTTAACTGTGGAGAAAAGACAGCTATCGACCATCTGAATAAAAGATGGTCTGTAGCTGTCTTATAGGCGGTCATTTGAGACGGTCAGAGACCGTTCGCATTAGAGACGGTCCTTAGCTGTCATATAGGCAATCATCTAAGACGGTCCGCAATAGAGACGGTCTTTAGCTGTCGTATAGTGGTCATCTGAGACAGTCAGAGGCTGTCTGCATTAGAGACGTTCCTTAGCCGTCGTATAGTGGTCATCTAAGACAGTGAAAGACCATCTACATTAGAGATGGTTTAGAACCATCTTACCCTTCCACTTCCACAACTCCCTCACACAAAGTCGAGCATGCCTTAATGTGGGGTTATTGTGGGGGCCACCTTGATGTATGTATTAAGTTTCCTCATCATCTATTAGTTCTTTCAAATCAATATTGGGCGTTATCTCAAAAAATGAAATAGACCCGGTTACCAAGTGGACCATTCCATTTGAAAGTGTTGATTGACTTTCCTTACCATTCATTTTTCCATTGCATTTTATGAAATGAGACCAAAAGTTAAACAAATACAAGGCTCAAGTAGACCACACCATAAGAAGCAATGGTGATAATCATACTCACTATTTTAACTTTCCCAAGGGCCACCGTGATGTATATTTACTATCCAACAGATTCATAAAGTTGTCTGCATATGTATGAAAGTAAAACACAAATATTATGAAGATCCTTAACTATATAAATCATGGTGGACCCCACAGAGTTTACTCAGAGTACTGAGTTATTATGCAATTACGCAATCCGCTTCCACCAGTCGATCCGTTTCTGGATTTCCTACCAAAGCCTTTCGCATGAAGATCCTTAGCTAGAACCTATATGGGGTCCACCATGATGTTTGTGAGAAATTCACCTCATTCATCCATTTCTTGAGATCATGTTAGGACATGGGGCAAAAAATGAGTTGGCTCCAATACTCCAGTGTTGATGGCTAGTGGTCGGTGTTCTGTGGGACCCACCATGATGTATATGTTTCATCCATGCTGTCCATCTCTTTTTATAGATAATTTTATGGTATGATTTCAAAAAGGAGGTATATCACAATCTCAAGTGGACCACATTACAGGAAATAGTTTTGATTGAACGTTGACCATTAAAATTTTTTGGGGGCCATAAAAGTTTTGGAACAAGATTATCTTTGTTTTTTCCCTTCATCTAGGTTTGTATAATGTAATCAACAGAATGGATGTCAAATAAACAGTACAGTGGGCCTTAGGAGGATTTTAATGGTGGATATACAGTCACTATTGTTTTCATGTGGTGTAGTCCACCTGAGATTTATATCCCTCTCATTTTGGGTAAGAAGTCCTAAAATTATTTCTAAAAATAAATGAACGGCATGGATAAAAGACATACTTCATAGTGGGGCCCACACGACTAGTGCAGGGGAGTAGCCATTCTGTTTCCGCTCTCATTGTACTAAGTAAACTCAGTTGGGCCCACAGTGAATGTATTTGGATTATCCATGCCGTTCATCCGTTTTTCCAGATTATTTTACAGTTGAGACCAAAATTGAAGCATATCCAATTCTCAAGTGGACCACACCAAAGGAAATAGTGGTAATAAAGATTTCCACCGTTGAAATCTACCTAGGGGCCAAAGTGATGTTTATTTGTCATATAACCTATTCATAAGATCAAACAGACGTGGATGAAGCGGAAAAAATAATTATTAGCTTGATCAAAAACTTCTGTGGCCCCCAAGAACTTTTCAATGGTAGATGTTCAATTCACACCGTTTCCTATGATGTGGTCCACTTCAATTTTTTATAAGCTTCATTTTTGAGCTCATGCAATAAAATTATATGCTAAAATGGATGGACGGAGTGGATAAAATAAATAAATCATGGTGGGTCCCACAGGATTTACTCAGTACTCAAACAAGGACGTGGTTTGGCTAGTTACACTGCCACTGACCAGGTGACTAGCTTTCGGTGCTATGTGGACGCCACCATGATGTATGTGTTTTATTCACGCCGTCCATCCATTTTTAAAAATAATTTTATGTCTTGATCCCAAAATCGAGGTAGATCTAAATCTCAGGTGGACCACACCATGGAAAAAAATTGATTGAATGTCCACCATTAAAAACCTCCTAGGGCCCACTGTAATGGTTATTTGACATCTAACCCATAGATTAGGTCATACAAACTTGGATGAAGTGAAAAAATTTATATCAGCTTGATCCAAAACTTTTATGGCCCCTAAGAAGTTTTTAATGGTGGGCGTTCAATCAACACTTAGCAGTCCACTTGAGATTTGGATCAAGCTCGTTTTTGGGCTCATACCATAAAATGATCGGTAAGAATGGGTGAACGACATGGATGAAACACATACATCATGGTGGGGCCCACAGTGCACCGACCACTAGCCATGGGCTAGTGGCAGGGTGTGAAGGAAATCGGATTGCGTACTGAGTTACTCAGTAGGCTCTTATCGTACTAAGTAAACTTTGTTAGGACCATTGTGAACTCATATGGTTCATCCATGCCAACCATCCGTATTTTTCCGGATCATTTTAGGGGTTGAGCCCAAAAATAAAGTATATCAAAATCTTAAGTAGACCATACCAAAGGAAACAGTGGAAGTATTGATTTCCATCGTTGAAATATTTCTAAGGCCCCTAGTGATGTTTATTTGTCATCCAAACTGTTCATAAGATCACAGACTGCTAGCTGCTCTGTGTGCAACCTTGGAGTAGTTGCGACAACTATCCCTGTTAAAGCTGGTTCCTTTGCAGGTCTGCTGAGAGAAGCGAAAAACGGATATAGGTCTACTTCTAGACCTGTTCTGGTAGTCAGGGGAACCGGTTGTCTGAGATGGGACAGCTGTCGATTGGGGTCAAACTGAGTAACTGAGTCTTCTAGCGGAGAAGCTGAGTCTTCAAGCAGATCACCCGGTCCAGGTTCGTGTTCATGTGCCTCCATAAAGGGAGTTAGGGCAGTTACCCTTGGCTGAACTAGTTGAGACTCCCTGTCCTTGGCCAGAGGAAAAAGGGGAATTTCCCATTAACTTTAAACGAACTAAGCACCTGACAAACGTTGCCTTCTCAGGCGGCTCATCAATTGCTGATCGACTCAATGTGAATCCTGCAGGAGGATTACACCCGGTGTCCACTGCGAAAGGGTTCTCTGGGCCGTCGAAACTCTGCTGATAATGACCCTGTCGAAGTTGGAGCTGCGATGGACTCTGGATATCTGGTTGTCGGCTTGTGCCTGTGGCTTTGCGTGATTGGCGTCGCCTCCTTTTGCACGTCTGGGGGACGAGGTTGAATTTCCTCAACGGCATTTCTACAACCTGAAGGCAGTATGATCGGCGCTTCCTCTTCGGCATTTACACAAACATCTGTCAAGCAGAGCTGGTTGTCCGCTTTCATCTGCCGATCTTCATCTACATTGTTCGTTGCCTCCTCCTGATTGCCAAACTCTTTCTCTACCCACTCCCTTGTGCTCTCCCGAATAGGAATTTTCCTGTAAATCGGGGTGTCTGCTACCAGAGCTCCCACAGTTTCTGCAGCTTCTATAATGGCATGAACAGGGTAGAAGCTGTCTAGCACTCGGGAGTTTTAGAACCTTCTGCAGATCCGCCCCTGGACGTAGGACCACTTTAATGCGAGCGTGTACCTGGCAGATCCCATAACTGCTGATGGAATCTATCTGGATCATGTTACCATAGTAATTGGCGAGATCGAGGATGACTTATTCCATCCAAGCATGGGTCGGGATTCCAAACAGTCTGAGCCATCTCCCTTCACCTCCCAAAACCTCACTTGCTGACCACTTAACAACCGAAACCAATCCCATCTACTTGTGTAGGGTTGGATCGTTCAGGAAATCAATGAGATCAGCAAGTGAGGTTTTTGGAGTGGTCTAGTCCACTCCAAAAATCATGATTTCCATCAAAAGCAAGGGGTCCAATTGCCTCGTTGGGCCTTAGTTAATGCTATAACCCATTTAGTATCTAGGCTCTACCATCCCTACACATGCCAATGCAGGGTGGTTCATCAGATGGAACCACCTTACATGTTCTGTGGCCTGAAAAACTAGGCAAGCTTCATCACTGGGTGGACCACATATCAAATGTCGACTAATGGTAAACCCTTTTTAACAGACCAGATGATTGAACTGGCAATGGAACGTACATGGTGGAGTCCGCCATTTCAATGGCTTAATTGTAGTCGCATGCCACATGCACCTAGAGAAAAGAAAAGAACAAAAAATCCATGAACTAGATAAATTGATTGATTTGAAATAGATTTGGATTTGGTAAATTCCAAGTCCACTTGAGAACCCAATTACAAATCCGTTGGAGCATTTACTGAAAAGAATTACCAATTTTTTTTAAAAATATTTACTACAAAATTCCTGACGAATTTATATTTTACCAAATAAATAATATCTCTATGAGGTGCTTTTTGAGAGAAGAAATTACAGAAATGCTCTCATTTTTTTTCCTTTATTAAGTAATGAAACTTGAGACTTGAGTGGTCCACGTAGTATGAATATAACATTCAATCTGTCAAATGTATGCACTACACCATGGTGATAACATGGTTAAAATATCATGTCAATCAGATCATCAGATGGGCTACGCTTTAATTGCAAGATTTTGAAGGGTGTACATTACTTTCTATGGATTTTCCTACCTTATGATTGGATTTGCCATATTTTCAGTTTTATCACGTAATAATAGCGGCGTGCATCTATTGAATGGGCTGAAGCATGTGGCCCCACAACTATTGCTTTTGGATCGTATGATTAAATATGCTTGATCAAGCTTTTTGTTTGCCTTATACAAGGCGGTCATTATATATATATATATATATATATATATATATATATATATATATATATATATATATAGCTCGCTTGTTACAAGGTCATTCCACGCTGGAATGAACTGAAAACACAAATACTAGCCTGGTTCAAAATTTGGATCTCACAACTGTGTGCCATATTAGCACGTATGCTTGCATCTGGGTGAGTTGGGCTCTCTTCCCTTGTTTTCAATGTATGAATCTTTTTGATAGGTCTGCTATGAATTGTAACAGGTTTGTAACAATGTGGAAGGCCAGAGATATTCCAAGCGGTTAAACGAGAGACATTTCCAGGTGGTATCGACTTGAGGCATTTCCGGGTAATTCCCTTTTCCATTGCTTGAAATGTTTGTTCCTCTTGATGCCCTGGCTATTGTTTAAACTGGGTTGAATTTTGGACCATTATTCTTGATTTGGCATCAAGAAAAATGCATGCCTCTTCAGTTTTCAAATCTTAGGAAATTGAAGGCATGAATTCCATGCTAAATAATAAGTTTGGATTTTCAAACTGTTAAACTTGGCAATGATATTGTGTGAGCTAGTGGGCTCATTCATCAAATTACAGGATGTGCTTTTGTTGGCAATGGGAGTGAAGAAAAGAAATCTTTTGTTTCAGATTGCAGGTTTTGGCTTTCTACAGTTTATGGGAGATTCTCAAGTTGCCCCACATCATCATCATCAACAATAGTTGATTCCATCATCAACAGTTTATGGGAGATTCTCAAGGTATCGAGCTGTTGATTCTTTCTTCAGTTTTTGTCAATGCATGCATGCTTCTGCGAATAGTCTTTGACTAGGTTTGTAGGTTCAATCTCGGTTTTTGTAGTCACCAGAGTCATTGTTTGATGGTAACTGATCCAGTTTTGGCGTGCTCATTGTATGTATGTATTAAATGATCTTGCCCTAGCACTTGTTCCTGGCAATGCACGTAGAGTTTTTCACCATTTCCAGTTAGTTTGCGTCTAGCATCAGCTGAATGTGTAGCATATGTGTAAACAATACCTCTATCATTTTCTTTATCTTTTCTGCATTGAAGGGTAGCTTCTCTAGTAGTACAAGTCCTCTTTTCCTTCCATAGCTTTTCTACATTGATTTGAGCAAGAACAGGTTATCAGGAGAAATACCCAGGTCTTTGGGTCAGTTGTGTCGACTTCGAACAATTCACCTAAGCAATTGTAGATTTACAGAATGTTAGATTGAAGAAGTCTAATGGAAATTCAGATCATGCGTAATGAATGAGTTTAATGCCAAAAACATTAGTATGTCATCTAGGTTCTAAATGTCCAAAAATGGGTAGTTATAGTGATGCTTTAAGGGTGAGTTTACATATGTAGAGGTGATTTTTTATGCATACAACTCTGTATATAGTTGTACATAGGTTTATTATGTATAATTCAATTCCACATCTCAATAAATAAAATACACAACATTTATGCTAATCTTTTCTAACAGTGCACAATCTTTGGAATTAATCTTGATTACCACTTCGGTACATGCTAGTGAAATAATGTATGAATCTGTTTAGGCTTTAAGGTATTGGGTTTTCCATTCTTTTATTTTTCTAGTACTCATTTAATCTGTCCTATCATGTGCTCTTTTCAGTCCTGCGATCCCAATCCGAACTCCCCTGCGAATTATGAGGCTGCTCCATGTTCTGTGAGAACAAGTGGGAGTATGACCGAAGAGTGTGTGAGATAGTGGAGCAGAGCTGGACAGCAGACTAATAGGCGCAATCCCTATCCATCCATCTTTTATTTTCTCTGCTCAAACAAATGGTAGAGGATAATGGAGGGATTTGGAGTGAAGGGATTCTGTTTACCGATTTTAATGGATATGACATGTATGAATTGTTGTTGGAGGATTTGGTACTTTCTTTCTTCCCGAAGTTGGTGGTCATGTAATATTATATGCCATGTATCTCTTACTTTGTATGGTGTGAATAAAAAGGGACTAGCTATTAGCATGCAGGAATTTCAAACACAGATTGTATGTTTAAGAATACTTAGTGTAATTTGCAGATATTTGTCTTGTTTCATCATTATTGTTGTCATTGTTGTTGTACTTGTGAAAAGTGTCTTGAGTTGGCCAGTTCGATGTCGAATGCCCAGAAGTTGAAGAAAAACCTTTCTGAATCCTCTGCAAGGATAGGCGATAGTGTTTAAGGTCATTTTTTCTCATATCTAGTTGCATTGGGTTTGATCTTAGCATGTGTTGATCTTACCATCATCTACTCATTGGTTTCTTTTATTGTTGAATTATTGAAGGCTATTATCAAATCTAGAATTTTTAGATGAGTTGATCTATCAGGACATGTACTTGCAATGGTAAGAAAGCATTATTAATTCTTTAAAAAAAAAAAAAAAAGGCTACGGACATTGGCCGTATCCCTAGATGTTGAAACCATAGTCATTTCTAACTTCGGCCTATCACTACGGATCTAGTGCTACTTTTAGCTACAAATATTATCTGTAGTCATTGCTTTTGAAGTAATGGCTACAATCGTGCTACGGATTAAATCCATAGCCTTTGAATCTTTTTCTGCCAGTGCATGCAATAGTCTAAAATCAAAGACGGTCCATAACCGTCCTTTTTTTAAGACGGTCTATAACCGTCCTTTAACAAATACGACGCAGCAAAATATGACGGCCCATGCGACGGTTCAAAACCGTCGTTAATTGAGATTGAGACGATTTTCAGCTGTCCTTTTTTCACAGTTTTGGCTTAGTGAGTCCTCTCTATGATGAGGATGAACAGTGATGTAGAGTAGCTCGCGGACAATTTCATGGCCAAGATGGATCAGAAAAGACCCAGTCGACGACAGAAGTGATCCGTACCGTTAGAATTTAAAACGGATGTATCTTGCAAATCGAAATGAGCTATTGGATGTACCATATATGATTTTGGGGAAGACGTAGCAAGGTTGCGCATGCCGAATTTGTGAAATATCATCACTGTCGAATTTCTATTTTAATTTCCCTTTTACTAATAGTAAGTTTTAGTTTGAGTATATATAACTCTTCATCCGTTGGGCTCTAGAAGTTGTGCCCAACATAAAAGTACTTAGAATAATTAGGAGAATAGCATGGCTGAGCCAAATAGGACACTTACTATTTTTGACCGAAAACCATGAGGTCTAGTGGAAATCACCATTGTGTCTATAAATAGTAAGTTTACTATTATTTCGAATATTTTAGAATTATTTCTATTTTTTTTTCCTTGGGGATTCAAGGTTTCTCTGTAAGAGCTCAGATAAGTTCTGTGGATTCGGAACAGTTAAGCCCCTGAGGAAGACGTTGCTCGACCTCATGTCCTTACTACATCATATAGGGCCACGTAATCTCTATCCATCTCTCTACACCACAATGTCCAGTTGATGCCTTTGCAAATGGGTGCTTTGGATTGTCCAATGATATAATTTTGGGCCATGATCGATTCTTGGTGGACCTATTGGCAGGCTAAAATTCAAATCTCTTTGCACACTTCCTCTTTAGGGCTTTCTTCTTCTTCTTCTTTAAGGCTACTTACACGGTGGGGATTGGAATCTGCTCAGGAATACACGTGTGTGTGAGATCTGAATGCAGGTCCAACTGTGCATGTGCCTCCATCCAAAACTCTGCCAGGCCATAGATTATGTGGGCCACTCTGTCATCAACAAGAATGGATGGTTAGGGAATTCTTCACTACATTGAGAACGGTCATCGGGTGTCTTCTTATCGTACCCCGTATACCATGTATCATGCTTGTTGAAGATCAGAACATTCATCTGGTGTAGTACTGCACCGTAAATAAGCTCGAGCTTACAAATAAGTCCTTGAACTCATCAACTGGGCCAAGCCTTTGTCTACTAGGCCCAGTAGATGTAGAGCGGGTTGCAAAGGTGAAAATGATTTGGACCATCAGCACCTTAAATCAGTCATATCACAAAACGGGATTAGTTTTTCATCATATTATCTATGATTTTGAGGTAGGAGGACTTACTTAAGCCAACCAACCCACTGTGCTAGGTTGCCCACACTAGATTTGCAAGATTCCATTGGATCGACAATCAAGTCCCATTTAGTTTCGTTTTTTACTATAAATAGTAAGTTTTACTTTTGAGTATACGTTTTGATCCTTTGAGTTGTAGAAGTTGTGCCTACCATGAAAAGGGCTTAGAAAAGTTAGGAGAAAAATATGACTGGGCCAAATTGGACACATTATTTTTGGCCAAAAACCACAAAGTCTAGTAGGAATATAGGTAGTTTATGAATAATAAGTTTATTATTTATAGGAAGTCACATTTTTAGGGTATTTGCATTGGAGTCGAAGTCTAAAACTCTATCCTAGGTTTGACTTCCTTATTTAAAGAGTTTTAACTTCATTTTTTTAAAAATATCATCAATCAAATTATTTTAAATTTATTAGGAATTATTCCTATTTTTATACTCTATGGATTCAAGGAAGCTATGTGAGGAGTCTATAGAGCTCCATATATTCGGAGTAGTTATTCCCTGAGGAAGATGGTGATCGACCTCATCACGTCCCTCCTTGTGCCAAGTGGTATCAAAGCAAGGACTCCCCTCGGGCCGAAAACAACTAATGACAGAAATGGACCAAAATCTTGTGGACAGTGATCTAGGGATTTGCTATCTATCAGAAAGAATAAAACTTTCTATTGGGAGAGTCAGTTGACTATGCAAAACCTACAGGCAACCCTCGACTGTATTACAGATGCGCTAATTTCGTCCCGAGCCCAAGACGACACTGAGCTGCCTGTGATCATTGTATTGTACAATCCTATTTTTCATATAGTGCTTTCGGAAGCAAATCAAATGGTTGTTCAAATAAGTTGAGCTCCAGCGATGAGAATGTCGGTGACGTCATAGCTCGATGACAGGTCTATGGAGACAATCAACTAGATCGTGTTGAAAGAGACTATCAAGGTAAGGCCGAACTTTCTAGTTTTAATGGCTTATTGCGTATATAAGACTTCCTCGATTGGTAGCCGAATTAGAGCGATATTTTGATTACATGGATGTGCTGAAAGAAATGAAAGTGAAGTTGGTTGCATTCAAATGGAAATCCAATACTTCTATACGGTGAGAGCAATTATAGCTTTCATGTTCCCTATAGAATAAGGCGCCCATCCGATCATGGTCGTTGATGAGATGCATTCTTTGATCATGATTCTTTCCTAGTGATTATGAGTAGGTATTGTTCCGCAATACCAAAATTACTAATAGGGGAATCGGACCATCATAGATTACATTAAAGAATTCTAGTGGTTGGCAACGTGAAATGATTTGTTGGAGACCAAATTGCATAAGGTAACATGGTTCATACGCAATTTATAACCGATAATTTAGGACTAAATTCAGTTGCACTCAATCGAGACCGTGAATGGAGCAATTCAGTTGGCAGGTAGGGTGGAAATGCAACTTGCAAGAGTCTCTACTTGACCTCATCCTTCGACTTGGGCCCCCATGACGAGCCCCATGTAGGATTCGGTGCTATCCAAAGGAAAGGAACCAGTAAGAGGGCGTCCTTAACCTCCTACAACCACAAACCATGACACGGGGAGCGGTCCATATAGGGCTCAACGTGGAGCGCCCATAACAATGGGGAGTAGGATTTCAAATCCTTATGGTCGACCAAGGTCGGATCATTATTTCCAATATGGCCAACTGGACCACTTATCAAACACCTTCTCTCAACGCTCCATAGCCCACTTGGCCATTAACGAAGGGGGTGTTAAAGGTGAGGCAGCATAAGTAAGCCCTGGATTTGATGAGAATGAACAAGCCACTGAAGAAGGAGCTGGTGATGAAGAATAGTTGGCCGAGGATCATGACGAATCCTTGGTCGTGAGGTGGTTATTGTACACTCCAAGGAAGGAGGTGCACCCGCAGTGGCACAATATATTCCACACTCAGTGTACCGTCAACGGTAAGGTATATGATATAATCATAAACAGTGACAGTAGCGAGAACATCATCTTGAAGGTGATAGTGGACAAGTTGTGACTACCTACAATAAAACATCATTCCTCTTACTCGATTAGTTACATAAAATAGGTGAACAAGACGAAGGTAATAGAATAATGCACTATCTCATTTTTAATTGATAAAAATTATAAGGATCAAGTACTTTGTGATGTGGTCAATATGGAAGCATATTATATGTTGCTCAATAGACCATGACAATAGGACTGTGATACGACCCACCATGGATGAGACAATGTCTACAGCTTCATCAAGAATGGTCACAAGACGATCCTTACCCCTATGGGACCAAGGAACCACCTTGAAGCTTCTAAAGTGGAGAGGAGCTACTTCTTATCCATTTGGGATTTCGTGGAGGAATCCAAGGAATTCAGGATTTTTGTTATTTTGGATTTTCAAAAACCCTTTAAAATTTTTCTCTATAATTAGCTCACATTGTCACTGAATGACCCTTAATGCTCAAATTAAGCCTATACATGGGTGGTACCAATAAAGAACTGCACAAATCCAATTATCAACTATGTAAAACCAACGAATCTACCTAATCACTTAAACATCGAGTCTAAGCACATGATTTCTCCATCCAGGGCCCAAATCTAGTTGACCTATCACTAACTGATTGAGACAACTGTAACTAAATAAAGACCTACCTAAAGCCGAGACAACTAGGGGTCAAATCTTAATTAATAAATTAAATCAACACAGTTACTCGTTTAGCCTAAGAATCAACAGTTTAGAGTGATTAAGACCAAATTACTTTTTTCACTGATTGTGAATAGATCACACTATAAACTTGGCCAATCCACACCTTAATCATTGCGCACAAGAAATTTCACTATCCAATTCATTCTAAAAATGCCCTAATTATCTAAACAACCACTATACCACTCATTAGTGGGCCACTAAACCCGATGCTAGAGAAATACACTCGTCTTAGTGAGCTTGACGTCCATTGTAGGACATCAACCCGAGATTTCGTATCAAATCGCTCAACTTGGACTCGCAGGTCTAGTGCATGAGATGTGTGAATATTTTCAAAATTAATCAAGAACTTAAGTTAGTTGTGTATATCCGGTCTTTGCCAAAGTTATGGCTTTCTGACCATTAGATCATGAACAAATTTAGAGCACCAACCTTACTTAATACCTTATATATATTTGTATAGTCGCGGCCCCGATTGACCATCGGTGACCGTTAAACTGACTTCTAATCATACCCGTCGATCGGTGCATCCAAATTATGGGTCGATCGTATCCATACGTAGATCATCATTAGGGCCAACTATCATATGGTTTATATTAACCCCTACACCCTATAGTGGGGACAGGTTAGAAACACCCTCCCATAGGGCTAGTATAATGTAAACCTAGCCCTTAGGGCCATTTACAACACTTCTGGCACTATAGAAGCCCCTCATTTGGACACCCCCTCTCCCCATACGAATTTCATGTCTTAGCCTTGAAAGATAGAAGAGAAAAGGGAGAAATTAGGAGAAAGAAAGGGAGAGAGAGGTTGGAAGTGTGAGGGTTTGTGCAGCTTCACCCTCTCATCCCCATTTATAGCCACCTTGCCACTCACGGATCCTTTGTAGAGTTCTTTTGGCGGCGATTAGAGGTAAGAAATAGATTCTACTCTCTAATCTAATCTTTTGAGTTAGGTTTTCTAGTCCTTACAATGGTTTGTATGACTGTTTAGGCTTTGATGGATTTTCTTTATTACCCTAATCCTAGGTTTTCTAGTCGGGCGAATCATTGCAAAGTTGTGGATCATTATTCTTAGGTTACTTTTTATCGACCCTATAGGGGTCTCAGTTAATGATTTTTTGATGTAGATGACTTGGTGTATGTTAATATATCCACCTTTAGATTTGATTTCAACATATGTTATTAGATGTTTACAAATGCTCACATGTTTGATAAGATGTTCTAGTGCTTCAATTGTTTTGTTGTTGCTCATATGTTCACATGTTTGATGAAATGCATAAGTGAATGTATTGCTCTATTAATGCTCACAACTTCGATGAAATTCCTAAGTAGTGTCATTAACTTTATGCCATAACGGGATGAAGAATTTATAAGTCCGTAAAGATATTTAGGATTGTTACGATATGGGGTCAATTGGCTAACCACCCAAACTAAGGGGTGGCCGGAGTTAGGTTGGCCACCCTAGGCTTGTTCAATCGATCCGGGTTGAACACAGATGATCGACAGTAGCTGGACTATAAGGGATGCTTGCACCCAATGTCAATTACACCGAAATTCTCTCATGTCAATCAAACTAGTTTAACAACTGACTGATCATGTATGTTCACAATGTGGGACACAACCGAATGGAATAGAAGATACCACATTCACAATGGATGAGTACATTCATAACCATTAGTGCGATATGATCCCACTCGGACTCATAAGCCATGCATGATGGTATGGGATACCGTGTCTGAGTTATTGGCCTATGCCGAGGTGACGAACCTCCCTGTAATGACCAGTGAGCATTGATAGAGGTGAGAGATTATTTTTCGAATGACTCCCATCAAATTACTCGACCAATGGTTGCGTGTCAGAATACCGTTCGAACGACCTGAGCGTGAATGGAATTGGGTGACGAACCCCTTCTTTTATGGTGATTTAGTTTTATGTAACAAGCCCGCACCTCGGAACTGAGTGATCATATTCGGTGTTTAAGTGACGACTCATACCAAGTTAATCCTCATACATTTAAGTATCATGTCATACCTTTGGAATTGTCGATTTATAAGATAAACATGTGATACCTAAATTTGAATCAAGAAACACAGGTGAGGAGCCACTAAATGCCGCAACGAGTCATGTGATCTGGATAAGGACTCATGATATAACGTCGGTAGCATAACTTCATCAATCTGTTGTATGAATTAAAATTAATAAGCACTTGGCTAATCATGCATACCCTAGGATAAGTTGCAATTTGGCATTGGAGTCGCTTGTGAGGAAATATTGACATTTGTAAAATAGGCATTAAAGTCGCTTGTGATGGAGTGTTGGATTATAAAGTACATGCATCATTCTATAATTTCATTCATAAATTTAACAAGAGTATTTAGGAAATGATTGATTTCTTCTCTATCATTAACTGCGTCAATTGAATCGATAACATGTGCAACTTAGAACTAATGCAACCACTGAGTTAATTACTACTCTTACTTGGGACGGTGTTTTAAAACACTAACTAGGCATTGTTGTTGATGCAGGTACTATCGAGGCATCTGTCGAGTAGGCTTGTATTAGCTTGTACTTTCGTCATGATGTTTTGAGTGTCGGGTGAAACTAAAAGACCTTGGACTTATTTAATTTTATGCTTGTATATGTTGAAGTTCATGACCGGGTGTGCTTCGTATGTTGATTTTTTTATGTTCATTGTAGCTTGTACAATCCTCATTTTAGGCAATCACCACTATTGAAATTGTATTTTTTAATGTTAGCCCTTTTATTTCTTGATTTTTTTGTTATATCTAACTCGCTTTAAATCTGCTAAGTTGAATTGCGCTACTCTGATTATTCAAGTGTGGAATGAATGTGAATCTAAACGAGGTGACACGTGCGTTTTCATTTGGTTTATATTTCGAAACTCGGGACCGGGGTCTCTGTACTCAGGTATTAATTTTTGAGGCGTTAGAAGTTGGTATCAGAATAATGTATTGAGATAACCAGGACCTTGAGGATGAGGACTATACAAACCACAATAACTAGAGTTGAGATACTTAAGATTAGAAGTTTATCCCTGCAGGGCAACTCTCTGATTTTAGGAATACCCGTTAGTGTAAAAAATCTAATAAATTAGATATAATGAATCTTAGGACCAAATTCATGATTTGTTACGATTCTGAATTTAAACTTAGATATGATGAACAATATAATCAAAATTTTTATTTTGTGATGCATTCAAACTAAAATATAGAAATATGAACATAAGGACCGCCCTAATTAGGTTTATCGCATACAAAATAATTAAGTGCGTGTTTTTGCAACTTAGAACAAGTAAATCCGGTAAACCATATCTCTAAAAAGTAAGATTTAACATAGGGGTTCAAAGATTAAGTAGGATGGGTGATCCAGGCTTGGTAGAAACCCGACCAATATATGTAAAGTTTAAGGTTTACAAAAGTATGGGTAGTGAGACTCGATGCCAACAAGTGGTGGTTAAGAAAAAAAAAATTTAAGTAAAAAAAAATAAAATAATAAAAAAATAAAAAAAGAAGAAGAGGGGGAGAAAATGGATGGAAAAAATATACATTTATATAATGAATGAATAACGAAATGAGATAATTGAATGAAAAAAAAAAGAATAATGACGAATGAATAAAATGAATGAACAATGTATGAATGAGGAATAAATGATTTTATTTATTTAATTAATAATGAATAAAATAAATAGATGAATGAAGAATGAGGAATAAATGGAAAAAAAATTAAATGAATGGAAAAGAAGAGATGATGAATGAAAAAAAAGAAAAAAAAAAGAAACAAGATACGTATAAGACAAGGTTGGTAGTGAATGGATATGCTCAGAGAGAAGGTGTGGACTTTACTAAGATATTTGCGTCGGTAGTAAAGCAAGTATCTATCATATTCATATTGACAGTTGTTGCCCAATACAATCTCGAGCTAGAACAAATGGATGTGAAGACTGCTTTTCTGTATGGAGAATTAGAATAACAGATTTATATGAAGCAACCAGAAGGTTTTGAAACACAAGTGGTATATAACAAGGTTTGTAAGTTAAAGAAATCATTGTATAGCCTAAAACAGTCGTATAGGCAATGGTACAAGAAATTTCATTCTTTCATTTTGAAGTTTACCAAAAGTGAGTTTAATCATTATGTTTATTACAACACATTGCGTGATAGGTAGTTCATTATCTTCGTATTATATGTTGATGACATGCTTATCGCCAATCATAGCATGTTGGAGATCTACATACTGAAAACTCAGTTATCAGGGACATTCGAGATGACAGATCTAGGGAATGCAAAAAGGGTTATCGATATTGACATTCACAAAGGTAGGAAGAAGAGTAGGCTATAATTATCTCAGGAGGAATACCTTGAGAAGGTATTAATGAATAATGGGATGGACAAGAAAAAGCCGGTCAACGTTCCCCACGTGGTTCATTTTAAGTTATCTTCTTAAAAATGTCCTAAAATTGATAAACAAAAGAAGAATATATCTCGTGTGCCTTAATCAAGTGTGGTTGGTAGCTTAATGTATGTCATGGCCTATACAATACCAGATATTTCACATGTGGTGGGTGTTATTAGCCGAAACATGTCTAACCTCTGCAAGCAACATTACGGGTAGTGAAATGACTACTTTAATATATTCAACGTACGTAAGAATACGTTTTATCATTTGAAAAATCAAGGGCCAAGTTAGTAGGCTATGTGGATTCAGATTACGTGGGCAGTGTGGATAACAGAAGGTCAACTTTCGGTTACTCGTTTATGCTAGCGAGTGGAGTGATTAGTTAGATGTCGAAGCTTCAGTCTTTGGTAGCTCTTTCAACAACCGAAACTGAGTATATGGCGATTACAAAAGCATTCAAGGAATGTACTGAGTATAAGGTGGTGACAGAAGAATTTAAAGAATGTGTTTGGTTGAGGGGAATGATAAATCAGTTGGAGCTTCAGCAAGAGGCCGGTCAATTGTGACAACAAATGCATGATTAATTTAGCTAAGAATTTTGTTTATCACTCATGTACTAAACATATTAATGTGCATCATTATTTTATTCGACAAGTGCCTGATGAATGATGCGTGACTCTAGAGAAGATTAACATAAGCGTGAATTCTACTGACATGCTTACGAAGGTAGTTCCTATAGAGCAGTTCAAGTTCCTTGCAACTTCTCTAAACTTCACGAAGGCATAAATGAAAATCCATGTTGGCTGCTGGAATGTTTTGGCGTTGCTACTCAATGTTATCGAAGAAGCTTTGATGCCATTAAGGTGTAACATCCTAGATTTTCACTGTTTTGGATTTCTAAAAATCCTTAAAATTTTTTATTAATTAACTTATAATATCACTTAATGACCATTAGCACTCAATGTTAGTTTATATAGGGGTGGTACCAGTAAAGAACCGCACAAGTCCGATTAATCAACCGTAGGAAGCCAACGAATCCGCCCGATCACTTGAACATCAGGTGTAGCCCCATGATTTACTCACATAGGACCCAAATCTAACTGACCCATCACTAACTAATCAAGACAATCATGACTAAATTGAAGATCTAATCGAAGCTGAGTCAGATAAGGCCCGGATCTTGGGTAATAGACCAAATCAACCCCGTTACTCCTTTAGCCTAAAACCGACGGTTTAGAATAATCATGACCAAATCTCCACTTTCACTAGTTTTAAATAGGCCACACTATGAACATAGTTAATCCAAACCCAAATCATTGCCCACGAGAAATCTCAATACCTCTAGACCGCTCGTTGGCGGGTCACTAGTTCCAAAACTATAGAGAAATGTCCGTCTTACTGGGCTTGATGCCCATCGCAGGAGTTGAACCTGAGTACTGTCCAGAACCGCTCAACTTGAGCCAAAGGACGAGTGTACGAGAAGTGCAAATACCCTAAAGGAAGAAGTTGAGACTTAAGTGAATTGGGTCATCCACTCTTATACAAAGTTGAGGATTTCAGATCGTTGGTTTGCGACCAAACTTCACACGTGGAGTAAGAATATTTCCCTACTCATATTCATATGGCCGCGACCCTGATCGACTATCGGTGACCATTGAATAGACTTCTAATTATACCTATCAATCGGCGCATCCAAATGGCGGGCCGATCATATCCATACGTAGTTCATCACTAAGGCCAACTATCCAACAGTGGGTATCGACTCCTACACCCTATAGTGGGCCCTAGAGGTTAGAAAAATCCTCCCATAGGGTTAATATAGTAAAAACCCAACACTTAGGGCCATTGGCACCAAATCTGGCATTATAAAAGGGCCTCATTTGGGGCACCCCTCTTCCCATACGATTTTCCATTTTCAAAGGGGGGAAAGAGAGAAAGAGGGAGAGAGTAAAGAGAGAAGAAAGAGAGCTAGGGAGAGTGAAGAAAGAGAGTGAAGGTGAGAGCAAGGGTGAACCATAGATCGAGGTGGGGCCCAAGGAAACCAAATCTTGCAACTCCTTATCCCTTCTCCAAAGGAAACCCTCCACCACAATCGTAAGGATCGCTCCATTGATCATATAGGTAAACCCCTCACCCTTTTTTCTTGAAACCCTTGATTTGAGAAAGGATTGGCACGAAGTTTTAACATGCACGTGCTTGCTCTAGGGATTCCGGCCAATCGACCCCCAAAATCTACACTTCTAGGTCGTTTCCAAGTCTTCAACGATCCATAGGTGCAGATTATTGTTCTTAGGTGGCCTGGCACCAATTTTAATATGAATCTAATGATTTTGTTTGTTGAGTGATGTATTTGGGTAATCTAGAGAAACCTAGACAAGACATTATAATTTAGATCCTCCCAAATTAATGTGGAATGATGATGGAATGCTTGTTGTTTCTCAAACATGATTGGGTATGTTAATGATGATTGCTTGTACATTCCTTGCTTGGTTCATGTATGATGTTTTTCCCCATAACATGTTTAATCCACTAACCCTTGTATATATTTTAGTATTAGGAGATATATGAAATGCTTGCCTTCCACACTAACCCACACAACACTTGCACATTTATTTCATGATATTGTTAGCATTTGCCTTGTAAAATCTGGATTCTATAATGTGAAATATGAATGTATGCTATTACCTATGCTAATTGATAACCCATGTTAGTCAGCATGCTACACATTACCACCAAACCCTTTGGTTGGTCAGGAATACGAGGAGAGTGAAGGTGGTCCCGTTGGTAGGACTATCCTGAGGTTAAACCTATGAATTTGGGCGGGTGCGACAGTAATTAGACTACATGGGTCGCTTGTACCCGATGTTGTCTGTCACGTGCTTGCCTGAACTCGTGCTGTTTAACCTATTTACTGACCAACCTTGATTGTTACCCCTGTTTGCTCACATATGTATGGAACCTGGAACACCCTACAATCGTTGTAGCCCATCGATAACCGGATTAAAATCAATCCACTGCCTCGTGAGTCGGGCATGGTGGAGTGGGACACTGTGTCTGAGCTATCAGCCTACGCTAAGGTGACGCGCTTCCCCGTAGTGACCGCAAGTGATCCCTTCTCGGCACTCCTCATGTGATTAAAGTTAGGGATGGGGAACCCAATGGGAATAAGGATCGCGGGGACTTAGCCTCACACATTGGGGGGTCTTGGCTTCGCAATTAGTTCAGGGTATTGATACGTAGGGTGTATCAGATTTTTCAACCTACTGGATGAATGGAATTAACTAAGAACTTAGCTAACACGATCGCATTGCATCGCACTAGTTAGGGTGGCGACTCGGCAGTCGAGGTCGCTCTGAGGGAGTGTTGGTCATACGCGATCATTAGATGGAGTCGCTCGAGGGAGTGTTGTGGTGAGGGCATGCATCATATCATCTATCATGTATATGTATGAATAAGATTAGTTAGGTATTTATGAATGATTGCTTTTCATTAAGTTCATAATGTAATTGATGCCTGTTATAACTTAAGATTAATAGCACCCACTGAGTTGATCACTCACTCCCACTCTGGGACGGTGTTTTAAAACACCAACCAAACTTGCACATAAATGTAGGTGATGCAGATTTTAAGGAGCCTAGCAATGCGAGCCTCGAGGAGCAGGACGAGTTCTCCTACTTCTAGTTGATGAGCGGGTCTTCTTTGGCTTAGTAGATGGGGCGTTGGATCACTGAGTAGTGGACTCAGCTTCATTCTTTTAGACTTACTATTCTTTTTGTGGTTTTATTAGGCAACGCTTTGTGTGACCCATTTATACTTATTTTTGGGCCTGTATATATATTTGATCTCCTTTATTTCAGTAGACTTGTGTGGTTGTGTTTCATGTTCCAAAGAATTCCAAGCTGCGCATTTGAACCTGATTAAACATATATTAATGAAAATCGGTTATAAGTGACCCATGGGAACTTGGGAGTCGAGTGTATGCACGACCCCCGATTTTCAAGGCGTTACAAGATGGTATTAGAGCGATAGTTTGGAATTAATTGGGCCGTGGATTATGAACTCACTAACGCGTCTGCCGACTGAGAGGGAACACAATGGAAAATACGAAAATGCTAGGAACCGCCACGTCCGCTGACTTGAGAGTAAACACAGCAGAGACTTAGGAATATAGGAACCATCCTAGACCCCGAACCAGTAATCGTAGATGAAAGGTAAGTCTTTCAAGGAGTTAGGATCGGGAAGCAAGGGAGAACACAGACGCTAGGAAATAGGTTCGAGAATCTTACAGTACATCGGCTCACTGATAGGAACGAGCCGGAGACTGAATGATTGGACGGTAGAGGCCATTGTCCAAGTCCAAAGGAGCAAGTATCGGCTAAACGTAATATTTTTGACCCCTTTGGGAGATAATTCGGTAGGAGCGAATTAAATTTTGTGGGATATAGAAGGAATGTAAAAAAAATAAAAATAACTTTTGACCTCTAACCAGGAGGAATCTCGCGAAACCACTAATCTCACTGCATATATTAGCCTCTTCTACCCAAAAATCATATATGGTACTTCCCTGGGGGCCTTACTGGCGCCCGAAAAATCGTAAAACAAAGGGACCCATGCAGGACCCCAACGTGCCCACGCCTGAGCGGGCATCCCCACGCCCACCAGTCCAGCAGCCAGGTGTTGGCACGCCCGAGTGGGCGTCCCCATGCCCACCAGTCTAGCAGCTCGGCATCGCTATGCCCGAGTGGGCGCCCCCACTTCCACCAGTCCAGTAACCCGGCATGCCCACGCCCGAGTCGGCGTCCCCATGCCCACTAGTCTAGCAACCCGGCGTCGCCACGCCGAGCGGGCGTTCCCTACGCCCACCATTCAAGCGGGCCGGCGTCGCCACGCCCGGACCCCAAAACGGGATTTTCCTCCCCTCATTCAACTTGAACACGTGTGGGGCCCACTCCTTTTGTAAATAAGACTCAACCTCATTTTCTCCCATCTCTCTTCACTCCATTATCTCTAAACCCTTGGGAAGTCTTTCCCTTTCCATTTCTCAAACTCAAAACCCAACTCTATCATCTTCTTCTTTCACTCCACCCATCTCACCCTATTTTCAACCTTTCTACACCCCTTTTCTTCAAACACTCCTCAATTCCCTAACCTTCAACAAACTCCCATCTTCTTCCCCTTCATAAAACCCAAACCCATTCCTTCACACAAAAGCTTCCCTCCATTCATCCGACTTCATCACTTTCAAAAACCCAATCATAAAGTAAACTCCAAACCCATTTCAAGAACACATTTCTCAACTCACATTCCTCAAATCCATTTTCCTTAAACCCATCCACTCTTTCACTCTCACTTCGCCATCCTCCATTCTCCCAAATCTTTAGAGAAAAGCCCATCTCATTCTCTAAACCTCAACACATCATCCTCTTCAAAACCATCTTCTTTCCCTTCACATCTCTTATCTCCCTAACTCATCCCACTCGATCACTTTCACTCTTTCACTCCTAAAACCCATCTCAAAACCCATTCACAAATCTAACACTAAACCGATTTCTTTTTCCAAAACATTCTTATCAGCAACCCATTTCCTTGCCGAGGGAAATGGCACTTCTAGCAACCGTTTCCTCCTTCTCAATTCCGGTGATTCTTTTCCTCATGGGGAAGAAGCACCCCCATCTTCACCCAACCCAGGAGAGTAGTAGCATAATCTTACAGATAATTAGTAGTTTACTCTAAGTCGGTTAGGTCTACCTACATGTATTGAAGGATAATTAGAACTTTTGCTTGACAAGGTTGTATTTCCCTTATGTTTGGAATATCTATGCTATAATCCATACTCTAGGATGTAACTGGCTATACTAATGGCACTTTGAATCCAATACGAATGTATGAATTGCCTTAGAATTTTCTTGTCGCCTTTTGAATGTTGTATGTGTGATTGCCTTACTGCATCCTTATTAGCGTTATTAGCGCTTCAAATCACTAGAATACCTTAAAACTTTCGACTATTCCTTCATTCTTGAAATTTATGAAACCGAAGTGTAGTCTGTTCATAACCCACTAGCCCTAAGATTGAAATGGCAATTCATATAAAATTTCGTGCCTTTAGAAACTTTTTAGGATAATTTTTTATCATAGGCATATCGAGAGATTTATTAACCCCCAATTTGGATATAAAATTAAATCGAGGACTCTCGTAGACCAAGACCCAGAGGACAACCTTATAAATAGGAGATTTAAACTTTCCAATGATGGCTAAACATTTAGATTGATCGGACTACGGAATTACGGAAGTATACACCAGCGAAGCATTCACGGCTTGACCCAATTCTCAATACTGGGTGACCACTAATGGACTCACTGCTTTGACCGAGCAGAAGACCAGGATCTACCAGGATTAGGAAGGGATACAATGATCTTTCTGCCCTGGTCAGACAGAGGATTGACGTATGGGATCAAAGCCTACCACAACTGTCTTTCCGTATTAGCCCCATCATAAAGAGTAGAATATACCACCCTTAGGTAAACCTTATTATCAAACACTTAGCACGATAATGATGATTTTGACATTTATTTTCAAACCTCAAAGCTGAAAATTTTTAAGGGGGGTAGATCATAATGAGCTAGGCTAGTGTATTTATTATATACCCTAAAATGTATATAAACTCGAAACCAACAAAACTTAAGCAAATGAAATGATAAAATCTTTACTTATTACCCTTAGACAATTTCGATGATGAAATTATTTTAAGGGGGGTAGATTGTAACATCCTGGATTTTCACTGTTTTGGATTTTCAAAAATCCTTGAAATTTTTTTAATAATTAACTTATAATATCACTTAATGACCATTAGCACTCAATGTTAGTTTATACAGGAGTAGTACTAGTAAAGAACCGCACAAGTCCGATTAATCAACTGTAGGAAGCCAACGAATCCGCCCGATCACTTGAACATCAGGTGTAGCCCCATGATTTACTCACATAGGACCCAAATCTAACCGACCCATTGCTAACTAATTAAGACAATCATGACTAAATTGAAGATCTAACCGAAGCCGAGTCAAATAAAGCCCGGATCTTGGGTAATAGACCAAATCAACCCCGTTACTCCTTTAGCCTAAAACCAACGATTTAGAATAATCATGACCAAATCTCCACTTTCACTAGTTTTAAATAGGCCACACTATGAATATAGTTAATCCAAAACCAAATCATTGCCCACGAGAAATCTTAATACCTAATTCATTCCAAAAATGTCCCGATTTTCTGAACTACCTCTAGACTGCTCGTTGGCGGGCCACTAGTTCCAAAACTATAGAGAAATGTCTATCTTACTGGGCTTAATGCCTGTCGCGGGAATCGGACCTGAGTACTGTCCAGAACTGCTCAACTTGAGCCAAAGGACGAGTGCATGAGAAGTACAAATACCCCAAAGGAAGAAGCTGAGACTTAAGTGAATTGAGTCGTCTACTTTTATGCAAAGTTGAGAATTTTCGACCGTCGATTTGCGACCAAACTTCACATGTGGAGTAAGGATATTTTCCTACACATATTCGTATGGCCGTGGCCTCGATCGACTATCGGTGACCGTTGAATAGACTTCTAATCATATTTATCGATCGGCGCATCCAAATGGCGTGTCGATCATATCCATACATAGATCATCACTAGGGCCAACTATCTAACGGTGGGTATCGACTCCTACACCCTATAGTGGGCCCTAGAGGCTAGAAAAACCATCCCATAGGGTTATATAGTAAAAACTCAACACTTGGGGCCATTGGCACCAAATCTGATATTATAAAAGGGCCTCATTTAGGGCACCCTTCTTCCCATACGATTTTCCATTTTCAAAGGGGAGAAAGAGAGAAAGAGGGAGAGAGTAAAGAGAGAAGAAAGAGAGTTAAGGAGAGTGAAAAAAGAGAGTGAAGATGAGAACAAGGGTGAACCATAGATCGAGGTGGGGCCTAAGGAAACCAAATCTTGCAACTCCCTATCCCTTCTCTAAAGGAAACCTTCTACCACAATCGTAAGGATTGCTCCGTTGATCATATAGGTAAACCCCTCACCCTTTTTTCTTGAAACCCTTGATTTGAGAAAGGATTGGCACAGAGTTCTAACATGCACGTGCTTGCTCTAGGGATTCTGACCGATCGACCCCCAAAATCCACTCCTAGGTCGTTTCCAAGTCTTCAGTGATCCATAGGTGTGGACTATTGTTCTTAGGTGGCCTAGCACCAATTTTAATATGAATCTAATGATTTTGTTTGTTGAGTGATGTATTTGGATAATCTAGAGAAACCTAGACAAGACATTATACTTTAGATCCCCCCAAATTAATGTGGAATGATGATGGAATGCTTGTTGTTTCTCAAACATGATTGGGTATGTTAATGATGATTGCTTGTACATTCCTTGCTCGGTTCATGTATGATGTTTTTCCCCATAACATGTTTAATACACTAAGCCTTGTATATATTTTGGTATTAGGAGATATATGAAATGCTTGCCTTCCACACTAACCCACACAACACTTGCATGCTTATTTCATGATATTGTTAGCATTTGCATTGTAAAATCTGGATTCTATGATGGAAAATATGAATGCATGCTATTATCTATACTAGTTGATAACCCATGTTAGTCGACATGCTACACATTACCACCAAACCCTTGGGTTGGTCAGGAATACGAGGAAAGTGAAGGTGGTCCCGTTGGTAGAACTATCCTGAGGTTAAACCTATGAATTTGGGCGGGTGTGCGTGGGCGATAATAGTTAGACTACAAAGGTTGCTTGTACCCGATGTTGTCTGTCACGTGCTTGCCTGAACTCGTGTGGTCTTACCTATTTACTAACCAAACTTGATTGTTACCTCCATTTACTCACATATGTATGGAACCTGGAATACCCTACAACCATTGTAGCCCATCGATAACTAGATTGAAACCGATCTACCGCCTCATGAGCCGGGCATAGTGGAATGGGACACTGTGTCCGAGCTGTCGGCCTACACTAGGGTGACGCGCTTCCCCGTATTGACCGCGAGCTATCCCTTCTTCTCGGCACTCCCCATGTGCTTGAAGTTAGGGATGGGGAACCTGACGGGATCAAGGATCGCGGGGTCTTAGCCTCACACATTGGGGGGTCTTAGCCTCGCAACCAGTTCAGGGTATTGATACGTGGGGTGTATCAGATTCCTCAACCTGCTGGATGAATGGACTTAACTAAGAACTCTTCTAACACGATCACATTGTATCATAATAGTTAGGGTAGTGACTCGGCAGTCAAGGTTGCTCTAAGGGAGTGTTGGTCATACGCGATCGTTAAATGGAGTCACTCAAGGGAGTGTTGTGGCGAGGGCAGGCATCATATCATCTATCATACATATGCATTAATAAGATTAGTTAGGTATTTATGAATGATTGTTTTTCATTAAGTTCATAATGTAATTGATGCCTATTACAACTTAAGATTAATAGCACTCATTGAGTTGATCACTCACTCCCACTCTGGGACGGTGTTTTAAAACACCAACCAGACTCGCCCGTAGATGCAGGTGATGCAGATTTTGAGGAGCTTAGTAATGCGAGCCTCGAGGAGCAGGACGAGTTCTCCTACTTCTAGTTGATGAGCGGGTCTTCTTCGGCTCAGTAGATGGGGCGTTGGATCGCTGAGTAGTGGACTTAGCTTCATTCTTTTGGACTTACTATTCTTTTTGTGGTTTTGATAGGCAACGCTTTGTGTGACCCATTTATACTTATTTTTGGACCTGTATATATATTTGATCTCCTTCATTTTAGTAGAGTTGTGTGGTTGTGCTTCATGTTCCAGAGAATTTCGGGCTACGCATTTGAACCTGATTAAATGTATATTAATGAAAATCGGTTATAAGTGACCCCCGGAAACTCGGGAGTCGAGTGTATGCATGACCCCCGATTTTCAGGGCGTTACACAAGGTCTTCGATGGGATGTTAATGCCATCAAAGGTCCCATTAAGCATACATGAAGAGTTGCATAAGTGCCAAATTTGTTTCATATTCCGCTTGTGATACTTTATATATCGGGTGTAACCAGGATTTGGGAGGAGAGAGAGGTTCTTTACGGTTTTCTAATTCGTTCATAAGTGTTCAAGGGCATAACTAGGACTTGTGAAAAGAGATTCGGGGCCTATTCGAATTAGTAAGCTACTATCTCTTATAATTTCTACTTTCTTAGTGCATTATTCGTCACGTAGTGCTGTGATTTTTTTTTCCCGAGAGGGTTTGACCACGTAAAATTTAAATTGTTTTGATTTGTACTTGGTTGTACGATTGCCAACTTTGCTTGATTAGTCTTTGAATATTTATGCGGTCCCCAACGTCCCTTTGGGTCTTAAGTGTCATGTGGGCCTGAGCCTATCCTTGCCCGCAAAACAACGGCCCATTGCCACCCGCCAATGTCTCAATTTTTTGCCTTTTTCTATCAATCTAGTCAACTTTTCAAGTGAGTTGCACGTGCTACTTGCCCTGATCAATGTAAGATCTTACCTATATAGGGGTCCATTCCATGTTTCGTAAATACATAACACCACCTAAAATGGCTCACTTCCTCCTCCTATCCTTCCCAGCCCAAGGCCACATCAATCCCACCGTCCAATTAGCCAAGCGCCTCACCCGCACTGGGGCCCACGTCACCTTCGCCACCACCGTCTACGCCCACCGGCGCATGATAAAATCCACCTCCCAGGACGGGCTATCCTACGCTTCCTTCTCGGATGGCTACGATGACGGCATGAAGCCCACCGACAGCCTCAAGGACTACATGTTGCAGTTGAAGGACGTGGGCCCACGGTCCGTTTCTGACCTCATCCACACCCTCGCTGATGAGGGTTGCCCCGTCACGTGCGTAATCTACATCCTCCTCCCATGGGCTGCTGACGTGGCAAGCACCCTACACATCCCATCCGTACTCCTCTGGATGCAGCCCGCAGCGGTCCTAGCCATTTACTACCATTACTTCCACGGCTGCGATAATCTCATAACCAGCTGCAAAAAAGACGCTACTTCTTCGATAGAATTACCAGGCTTGCCACTCCTCTCCGTACATACCTCCCTTCATTTTTTGGCTTTCGAACAAATCAACCTCCCGTCCTTCATATCCATGAAGAACTCTTCCAAACCAAAGGTGCTCGTGAACACCATCAATGGGGAGAGAATCCAAACCAAAGGTGCTCGTGAACACCATCAATGCATTAGAAGGCGACGCTATGAAAGCCGTCGATAAGCTGGACACGATTGCGATCGGGCCGTTGATCCCGTCAGCTTTCTTGGATGAGAGGGAGACCTCAGACAAAGCCGTTGCCGCTGACTTGTTCCAGAGTTCAAAGAACTACGTTGATTGGTTGGATTCAAAACCAGCTTCTTCGGTAGTCTACGTCTCCTTCGGCAGCACCGAATAACTACCAGAAAATCAAATGGTGGAGATTTTAAATGGGTTAGTAGAAAGTGGCCGTCCTTTCTTATGGGTCATTAGACCAGCTGAGAATGGGGCCGAAACCGATACTGATACTGAGTTCTGGAAGAATCTGATTGCGACGGAGGAAATAAAACAAGGGTTGGTGGTGCAATGGTATTCGCAGGTGGAGGTTCTGTCGCACCCTTCAGTTGGGTGCTTCATGTCGCATTGTGGGTGGAATTCAGTGTCGGAGAGCTTGACTCTCGGCGTTCCAATGGTGGGATTTCCACAGTGGGCAGACCAGCCGACAAATATAAAGATGGTGGAGAGTGTTTGGAAGGCGGGTGTGCGGGCGAGGGTTAACGAGGATGGGGTTTTGGAAGGTGGGGAGGTGAAGAGGAGCTTGGATCTCGTGATGGGAGGAGATGAAGGAGAGGAGATGAAGAAGAATGCTATGAAGTGGAGGGATCTAGCAATGGAGGCTGGTAGCGAAAATGGTTCTTTGAATAAGAATATCCGAGCATTTGTGGAGGAAATGACAGCCAGAAGACCATAGAGGTGGGGAAGCGGATTGCCTACTGACACTGTTAGTAGCTAGTAGCTACTGGACAGTGCTCTATGGGGCCCACCATGATGTATCTCTTTTATCCACGCCGTCCATCCATTTTTCCAGGTCATTTTAGAGCATGAACCCAAAAATAACAAAGATCATGTATCTCCACATAACAGGAAACAGTGGTGATTGAACCCTCACAACTAAAAACTTCTTGGGAGCCCTAGGTTTTGGATGAAGCTGATAGTTGTGTTTGTTCTTCATCTAGGTCAGTGTGACCTAATTAAAAAGTTTGAGCAAATAAACATTACACTGGCCTTAGGAAGTTTTCAATGGTGGGTGTTCAATCAACACTGTTTTCCAGTGGTGTGATCCACACTATCTTATTTTTTGGGGCTTATGCCCTCACATGATTTTGAAAAAATAGATGAACCGTTTGTATAAAACATATACATCTTGGTGGAGCCACATAGCACTGTCCAGTAGCCACCTGCTTGGTAGCTTCAGCAGGCAACCCTTACAGAGTTGGTGAGTGAATACTCCCTTTATGCGTGATTATCACTGGCACGTCGTTTGATAAGCCGTTCAACTTTCTACTGCAATAAAAATTAGATTACCATTAATGGCTTGCTTGGGTAGTAGAGGCGTCTGTAACTTCTTACCTAATAAAAAAGCATTTTGTGTGTAATAATAATTTAAAATAGCAAAATCCTTATTTCAGCTCTTATATAGATGGCAGAAGATAACTGCCCCTGCAACTGTCGTTGCACAGTTACATAGTGCCGGGCAATATTTCTCATAAAACAAACGAGTCACACCCCCAAGACATCTTGTCAGATGCAGTGCTGGGGGGCCCACCTTAATGATGTGTTCCATGTCCATGCCGTCCGTCCATTACTTTAAGTAGGGTTTCAAAAATTAAGTAGATCCGGATCACACCACAAGAGATAATGGTTATTGAATGCCCACCATTAAATACTTCAGAAGGCTCATGTCATCACAGACTGCATTTAATACAATAGTGCTCACAATATCAACAATGATGCAGGACAATCAAAATGTACGGAAGCATGAAAGTTAATTTGTGGACTGCACGCAATAAGAAGAGACTAAGTCTACTGAAGGTGAAGCAGGTAAATTTTCAACTGTCAACCGGTCTTATACAATGAGAATCTTAGATGTACGCTGCCAAGCAACCTTACCCATACCTTCTTAAATATCATATGGGGAACTTTAAATTCATTTTCATATCTCTTAAATACATGAAGTCATGTAAGCAGCAGATACATAATCTTTATTTTCCCACCAACCAGTTAATAAAGTCAGCAGAACTGAATAAAGCAAAAAAAATTAAAAGATCAGCTTAATACAAAACTCTTGTAGCGAAGTTTTTAATAGGCATTTACCACTTTTTCTAATGGTATGGCTCATTGGAGATTTGGACCTGCTTAAGTTTTGAAATAACATGTTGAAATGAGCTGAAAAAACCAATGCCCAATCTATATATATATATATATATATATATATAGATTCATCAAGATGGGTCCAGATAGAATTTTCAAATGCACTGAACCACAAGAAAGACTACAGAAGGGGAATGGGAGCTGGGTTGGGAGAGAGTTCAGGCTCGTTGGCACCGCAAGCGGCGCTTCCCTTTCACCCTCTTCGTGGCAAATCTCACTTTTGACACCTCAGAAGAAGACCTGCGCAGGATTTTCGGCAGATTTGGAAAGATAGAAGGGGTGCATATCCCCAGGGATGATGTGAGGAAAAAATCCAAAAGGTTTGCTTTTGTGTCCTTTTGTTTCAAACAGGAGGCCTTCAATGCAGCGAGTTACCTCCATGGCAGGCGGATTGATGGACGGATTGTCCATTTAGACTGGGCCAAACGTTCCCCTGTTGAATCTGGCCATGGGAGAAGGCAGAGCCCTGCTCGAAATCAGAGTCAGGGGGCTATGGCAACTGCCTGTTCGGTCGCAGTGTGTTTGAAGGAAGGTACTGTTTATCCCTCTTATGTGGCAACTGCTCAGGAAGCCTATCGAAAAGGTTTGTCTGTCAACCCATCCATTTCCAATCCAATCTCTCCTCCCACAGAGGGACCTAAGTCCTTCTATATTCGCGTCGACCCCCGGCAAGTAGAAAAGATGGAGAAAGAGCTAGCCCTAGCTCTCATTGTTTTCTCATCCCTGGAAGTTTCTGTCGTCCACCTCATAGACTCCCTGCGCAATTCAGAGATGGCCTCATCTCAGCCGGAGATTATCAGATTAGCCTCAAAGAAGTTTCTGTTTAAGTTCAAATCTGCCTCAGATCTGGAGAGGTTTCTCGCGGACCATGACCTCCAAAAGTTCTTGGGTCTAGAGGAAATCGCTAAGTGGTCGGAGCGGGAAACAACTATTCGTCGCGGAGTGTGGATCCGCCTAGTGGGTATCCCTTCCAATGCATGGTTCCCTGATGCCATTGAGGGGATTGCAAACTCATTCGGAGAGGTAGTGGAGATCGATAACATCACTGCTTGAGGATTGTTTCAAGGGTTTGCGTGGGTCTGGGTCCGGGTAAAGCTATCTTCCTTCTCAGAAATGCAGCGAGTTAGAATACTTCAGGTGAAGGGTCACGATTATCCGATCTTTGGGCTCATTGAGAGTCGGATTACTGAAGATGGTCCTTCTTCAGCAACCCAAGTCTGGGCAGCTGGTAGGGAGTTAACGAAAGCTTGGGTGGAGAAGTCCTTCTACCAACCAGGAGGCTGCAGGAGAAAATGTCCTCCTTCTACTTGGGAGAATGCTTGCTAGAATGTTGCTGGCCCAGGTAAACCGGTTCCTCCTCCGTCACTTTTTTGTGAAAATGTCTATGGGAAAGTAAGTCATAAGGTTTATGAGACTACAGGTGTGAATGTTTGTGTCAACGTCTGTGAGAATGCAGGTGTTTATGATTGTGAGAATGCAGGTGTGAATGTTTGTGACAACGTTTGTGAGAATGCAGGTGTTAATGATGGTGAGAATGCAGGTGTGAATGTTGGTGTCAATGATCGTCAGAATGCAGGTATTATTGCTTGGAAGAATGCAGGAGTCAATATTTGTGAAAATGAAGTATACAAGGTTGACCCCCACCCTCCTGCTGGCGTGACAGATTCTCAGGATGTGGCAGGGCTGCGTTCCTTTGGTAATCAGCAACCTAGGAGCTTCAGCGAAGGCGACAGGCCTACATCGCCTCCTTTTGTCACTGGTCCTTCTCATGCAAATCAGCAGGACAGGGGCTGTTCGGGTGCTCATACGGACCCTGGCCATCATCAGTTGGGGCCCTCTTCGTCTAGGGGGCAGCATGTCATCGCCCTGATACCCCACGTATCCAACGGGGCTGTGGGTGATGATCGGCACCAGATTAAGTATATGCGACAGAATAGCGGCAAGAGGAAATCTTTCTCCCCAAAAGTTGTCAATTTAAGGGCAGATTGGCAATGGGGACACCTCAACAGAAACTCAACTACTCCATCTTCCTTTAAGGCCCGATCTGTGGGCAGTTCGCCTCTCCGACCTGCTCAGCAAGCAGGTGCCATCCACAATAATCAGGGGCAATTTCATCACCGGGTCTCTCACTAACGAGTTGGGGGGGGGGGGGGGAGTAGGTGGAGCAGGTTCAGTCTCAAAATGGTGCAGAGGAGCTGATCGACCAACTGCAAGTTGATCTCTCGCCATATTTTCGGTCGGGTGAAAAGCTCAATGCGCAGGATCAGCTACAGGGTCAAGCAACGATGAACAGGGCTAATAGTCAGGTGGAGTCTATGATGGAAATGATCCAGAATGAGGGGTACACTGAGGCCATCACCAAGCAGCGAAAAAAGATAGTTGTAGGTCTCCGTCGTGCTGACAGACATCTAGGAAGAGGCAGAAGGCACTTCGTTTCTACCGGGAAAATGGCCAGACTGACAGAGGAAGGGGAATGGTTCTGTCATCTGAGGAGACTCAAAAGAAGGACAGTATCTTAGGTTGTGTTTCCGATGAATAGTGCGATTATTTGGAACGCCCGGAGGGTAGGGAACAAAGCAATGATCAGGACCTTAAGGAGGTTTATTCATCTGCACAATCCAATGTTGTTGGCCATCTTAGAGCCTATGGCCAAGGAAGAAAAACGTACTGTTATTGGTCTGAAGTTGGGATATCACTCCTCCTTCTCAAATGTTGGAGTGGGAGGTAAGATCTGGGTTTATTTTCTTAAACAGCTCTCAATCTCCGTCCACTCCTCGTCAAATCAACTACTCTCTTTGAATGTATCCCTTCAAAATGGCTCAACGATGGGGCTGCTTTCCATTGTTTATGCTAAATGTTCTCACATTCTCCGTCGAGAGCTGTGGCAAGACCTGGTTAATACCAGTAGAACTGTGGTAGGTCTATGGGCTGTGGGGGGTGACTTCAATGCCGTGGCTAATGCTAGTGAGAGAAGAGGCGAGACTTTGGCTGGCTCCATTAGCATGTCTGAGTTCTCAGATGCCATTCTGAATTCTTGTCTGTTAAATGCGGGGTTTGTTAGGAACTCCTTCATGTGGAGTAACAACCGAGCAGGGCAAGCGAGAATCTGGGCCAGGCTGGACAAGATTCTGGTAAATGATAGGTGGTTGGCTGCCTTTCCTTCTTTCAGAGTCACCCACTTGGTGCGTGTTTGCTCAGATCACTCACCCCTCCTGCTTACTTTCCCTCCCATTATTCAGTCGTCTATAAAACCTTTCAGATACCGGTGCATGTGGTCTATGCATGACTCCTTCCAACCTATGGTGAGGAAAGAGTGGGAGGGTCTCTGTTCCCATAATCCTATGATAAATGTTCAATTAAAATTGAATAAGACTAAGCAGCTTTTGAAGATGTGGAATAAGGAAGTGTTTGGTAATGTGTTCAACCAAATTAAAACAAAAAATTTCATGCTTCTGCGCAAGAGCGCGTTAGGAGAGCTAATATTTTCGAGATAAAGGATTCCAACGGGGCGGCTATTTCTGATGTGTCTCAAATGAAACTTGAAGTTGTTAACTTCTTCTTTGCACTTTTTCAAGCAGACCACAACTCTTCCTCAGATGACATGCTTGTTGCCATTCCGCATGTGCTCTCTAATCAGCAAAACGCTGATCTCTTTGCTCCTCCCTCGCCCATCGAAACGGTTGAAGCGATCAAGTCTATGCCTATGGACAGTACTCCTAGCCCAGATGGGTTTCCTGTCTCCTTCTTTATGGACTGTTGGCAGACGATAGGGGAGGATATTCACAAAGCAGTCTCTTATTTTCTAGAAGGGGGTCAATTGCCGAGAGCGTTTACTGCTTCATACATCAGCTTGGTCCCTAAAATACCGTCTGCTGCTACATTTGCCGACTATCGCCCGCTCAGCCTGTGTAACGTCATTTATAAAATTTTCTCCAAGCTCCTCGCTTCACGGCTTGGAAAGCTCCTCCCTAGTTTTACCTCTAAGGAGCAAGGGGCCTTTGTGCAGGGTAGGTTCATTATAGAAAATATTGTGATGGCATTAGAGGCGATGAGAAACATTGACAGAAAAGTTAGAGGTGGAAACCTCATTATCAAGCTTGATCTAGAAAAAGCTTATGACAGGGTATGTAACGCCCTGAAAATCGGGGGTTGAGCACAAACTCGACTCCCGAGTTCCAACGCATCACTTATGCAACATAGATAATGATGATTAAATGTTTTCCATATTAGTGCATTAAACATGAATGAGATTATACCAAAACAGTATATCATACTCCAGAGACAAGTGAATTTTGTAAGCGGAAGACTGTATTAGATGTATAAGATATATGAACTGTAGTAAGTCTCCGAAGTATGATTAGGTTACTAGGTTAAACATATACATGTATACTCCCAAAATGTACAAAAAGAATATACACGCGTGCTCCAAAATACAATCATAATGAGTGTAATGATATCTAGTCAGTATCCTTGTAAGCCCCGTCAATCAGAACACGGTCTACATAAACACGCCTGATAGCTGCATAAAGGAGAAACCCTCCTCATCATCCTCAAGGTCTGGCTCCGCCTCGCAGGCTACGCCATCATCTGAACTTACAACAGGGTCTGGTTAGTGTGTACAACACCGTCCCATAACATGGGAGTGAGTGATCAACTCAGTGGAACAATAAAGCAAATGTTAACATGTTATCAATTCAGTCAAGCAGTAATGATAACGCAATACAAGCAAACATCCCCAAGTACTGTGATTAATGTAAGAATGATATGAAATAATGATGCATGCCCTCGCCTGCCCTCCCTTAGCGACTTTATCTTACGATCGCGCATGAAACACTGCCTCAGTGCTTGACCTACTACGAACGCACACATAATGCGGTGCATGAGCGTGATTACCAAGTTCTTATTAATCCTTTTCATATATTAGGATTGGGAAGCTAAGGTACCTCTCTCATATCAATTCCCAAACAATGATCCATTCTAGGGTCGTCAATCCTAGTAAATCTCATACGATGATACGGTTCTAGGTCACTGCAAAGGACTCGTCACCTTATCAGTGCAGGCTTAGTGTACTCTTGTTGCTACGTATGGGCTCGTCGCCTCTACGCAGTCTTAGTGTACGCTCGAGGTCACTACAAAGGGCTTGTCACCTTATCAGTGTAGGCCGACAGCTCGAATACAGTGTTCCATACTACCGTATTCAGCTCACGAGTCTGGGTTGCTCACTGGTCACTACGGGGAGGCTCGTCACCCCAGCGTAGGCCGACAGCTTGACTACGGTGTCCCATACCACCATGCTCGGCTCATGAGTCTTAGCGGATCGAGGTACCAAGGTTAAAGGGATTTTCACTGGTGAGTTTGGTACCTTAGATTCAAGCAGTAGCGTCCATACATGGTGAACATACATCGGAGCAATCGGGTACTTGATGAGCTCGATTAGTACGAGCACACGTTGAGTTGATCGACATGAAGTGCGTAAGCACTCCGTGTGGCCTAACCACTGTCGACAACCGAAGTACGGTTTAGGCTCATCGAACACGTCATGTGGGCAAAAACAACTTCAGCCACCAAATCAGAAACTATTACCGATTGCCTGAATTATTCCATAGTCCCAAACACATTCAATGATAACAGATAATCATACAAGCTAATTAGAATAGTAATGGATCAACAATTCCAATCATACAAGCATGTGAGCATTTGATGGATTTCAACTTAAACATGAATTTACACATAAGCAGTGTCTAAGTAAAACAGTCAAAGAATGTAAGTTACATGGAGGAAATCATACATATCGTTAAGGTAGTTGAGAATCTCTTCTCAACGCCCATATAAAGTATAATATATTACACACTTGTTCATTCAGACATTTCTACAAACACTTAGACTACATATTCCAACATACATGATGTATGTTGGTGATAGCACATATTAGGACAAATCCTTTTGCCAAGAAGTTATTACACATACAACTAGCACAAACACACGATAATTAATCATGGCAAACATATGTTCAAATTTCATACATATATGATACTTTCTACATATACATGGAATACACTAAACTCAATATAGTTCATATATATCAGAAACGCGATACAAACATCACATTTGGCATGTGAAATTGCACCCACATCAATAATAAACCATTAACCGACATTGAAAGCCTTGAAAACCATAACCTATATGTTTATAGTCCGCACCTTTCGCCGGTAGACTCGTAACGAACTCAGTTTTAAAGCTAAGTCTTTGTCTACAACAGATTGACAACCTATAGCATAAATTAGGTTAGCTAATTCATAACTTACACTATCTGAAACCCTAAAACAGATTAGGGTTAGGTTTTCTTACCTAAGAACGGGATTAGTATCGCCCGTATAGCAACACAAGAGTGGTGGTTAAGCACGTGGAGCGTCAGGGAAAGATCCCAACATCTATCTCTCACTCTCTCTCTCTCTTCCTCACTTTCTTCTTCTCTTTTCTCTCTTCTTTCCCTTAGGGTTTGCAAAATTCATATGGCATATGAGAGAGAGTGTTTAAGGTCCTTATATAGGCCCAGGTTTGATGGGAATGGCCCCAGGGCCAAGGTTTACTTAGGTTATATTCAAATATGGACTGTTCCAGTCCAACGGAGCACTTCTAGTGACCCCTTTTCCACGTGCAGTCGGACTTAAGCTCCCTGACCATGGATCTAGGTCAGACTGAGTTTTTGTTCCGATCGGATTTACAAATCAGCCGTAGCGGACCAGTTTCAGTTCAGCGGTCACGGTCACTCGATCAGGGTCACAAGTACACCTACATGTGTGGGACATTTCTCCTGACCCGAGGGTGTATTTGAGTCAAATTTTGATGGTCTGAATCCTTATATTTAGCCCGCAAGTGATACGACTCAGATTACTTAAATTCAGATTTTATTTCTAAATATTTTCACGTTTCTCATACTTTTTGCTCTGGGCTCAAGTTGTGCATTTCTAGACACAATCAAGACTTGATTTTCGAGTGAGTTATCAAGTATAGTAATGCGGTCATATTCGCATAGTTTCGGGGTAATCGGACTTTCGACGTGTGGTCCAGGTCCGATACGGAGTTTCAAGGTGCTCCCAAAAGTAACTGGGTTTTGAGATGGATCATAAGTTTCAAGATAATGTAGTGTTAATGATTCTACATATTTTGAGTCTTTTAGTTCATATTTAAAGTAGTTCGAGCTAATTCTATTGATTGTTCAGTTTAGCACTTAACTAAATCATGCCCTAATTACGATAGCATAAGGTCCTAGGGCAATTCTACGTCCCTTTCTGGCACTTTTAGTTGGTATATTATTGTAATTATTTTTTAATAGTTTTTCATCAAGTCCACTTTATTCCTACCAAATTGCATTAGATTTTGTGTTGTAAAAAAATTCTAAAAATTCCAGAAGCAGCAGCTGTCCAAATTAATAATTTTCAGATAGTTGTCACAATGACCTATATTTAACTATATTAAGTATTTTATTATATTTTTTACTTATTTTTATATAAAACTAGACTTATCAAGCTTCAATATAGCTTTTGAATCACCTAAATCGGAGTTTTAACGAGGGAGATATAATTTTTCAAAGTCAGATGTACATTGTAAAATTTTTCTGCCGAAAACGGGCCATCGGCCCGCTGTGGACTCTGGGGTGATGGCTCGCCTCAGGGGCGATGTCCTCCCCCCCGGGGGTGCCGGATACATGCGAGACCCACCTCGGGTCCCCCCGAATTGTGTCGTTTGGCTCCCGTGTCCGTGTAAGGCATTTTTGGGTCTAATTTGTAAACTAGAATGAGTTTATTTGACGTGCAATATATGATTTTGGGGTAAGGGACGCTAATCTATCCAACTAACCTATTTATTTTGTTAGATTCCAAAAGTTTAAGGGTCAAAAACCCATTTTATCCATTTAGTTACTATTTATGGTAAGTTTTAGTTTTGGTATTGCTCTTCATCATTTATACCCTAGGATTGGTGTGTATTATGAATGTTCTTAGAAAACTTTAAAGGATAGGATGGTGAAATGTGAGATTTCGAAGGAAAAGGGTTACAAAAGGATTTTATGCTTTGGGATTGAGTTTTGGAAAGTTAATAAGGTGTTATGATCGATTCATTGCCTAAGGACATCTATTTTCAGGTTGGTAAAAATCCGGGATGTTACAATTTACCCCCCTTAAAAAAAAATTCGTCCCCAAAATTGGCTAAGGGTAATAAGTAAGGATTTTATTATTTCTCTTGCCTAAGCTTTGTTGATTTCAAGTTGATATGCGTGGTAGGGTACATACTATTTATGCTATTTTAAGTTGACAGGGTGGATTGGGGCTTTCTAAAGAAGGTGTTGAGGAAATTTGATTTTTCTGATAGGTGGATCTCTTTGATGGAAGCATGCTGGGGAAATTGTTGGTTTTCGGTCCTCTTCAACAGGGAGCCTACTGGTTTCTTCAAATCGTCAAGGGGGCTTCGCCAGGGCGATCCTCTTTCCCCTGGTTTATTCCTTCTTGCCGCGGAACTCTTCTCCAGGAATTTTAAGCAACTTATGGTGCGGGGATGGTGCTTTCCTTTCAAGCTCCACCGTGGGTGCCTTATTATTTCTCACCTCCTATTTGCTGACGATACTTTATTGTTTGTGAATGGCAGCTAGGAATCCTTGCGTTCTATTAAGGCGTTCTTGATGTCTTACCAAGAAGAGTCTGGTCAGCGGATAAATTTCCAGAAGAGCAGCTTCATTTGCTCTGCCAAGCTATCCACAGGGCGTATATGATGTCTTGAGCAGACTCTCAAAATTTCAAAAGCTCAAGGGGGGGTGCCTTACCGGGCATTCCTCTATTTAAGGGTAGAGTTACCATGGCATCCTTCAGCGCTCTGATAGACAAGATGGGGAGCAAAATATCAGGGTGGAAGGCTAGGTTGTTGTCGCAAGCGGGTCGATTGACGCTGATAAAGCATGTGCTAGGTAGCATCCCCCTCCATACTATGGTTGCGGCAAAAATTCCTCTCAGTTTGCTGTCAGAGCTGGAGCGCAGGTTTGCCCATTTTTTCTAGGGCTGGGCGGAAGGCAAGAAAAAGACTCAATGGATTACGTGGAACAAGATCTTCCGCCCGATTGAAGAAGGTGGTTTAGGTATTCAAAAACTGTGGAAAGTGATGAAGGCGCTGAGAAGGAAAATGGCCTGGAACATCAAATATGGACAGGTTGTCAGTCCTTGGGTGATGTAGATGCATGCAAGGCAACGGAAGGATTTGGAGGAGGGGAACGCGTCCGATCCTTTGTCCTCGGTGTCCCCATTTTGGAAAGAGGTCAGAAATGAGCTCCCGATTTTAGCAAATACTATCCAATGGCAGGTTGGTGATGGCAATATGAATCTTTGGACTTCCAACTAGACGGGGATGGGGCGTCTTCAGTCCATGGTCCCAACTCCCATCCCTTAAGCGCTCCTCCCCTGAAAGGTCAACGATTTCTTAGGCTCGGTGGGGCCTTGCCCGCCCTCTTCTATCAATCTGCTCTTGCCAGGGGACCTCTTCAATAGCATCGTCAGCTTTGGTTTTGCGATCACTGAGGATCCTCCCTCCTGTTTCTAGCCTCTGGACTCTTCAAGAAAGTTTTCTACTAAGTCAGCCTGGCATCTGGGTAGGGATATGGGGCAAGGTCAATGGTGGAACAACTGGATTTGGCATCCTAACATTCCCCCTAAAATGTCGTTGCTCAGTTGGCGACTTTTACAGGGAGCTCTTCCTGTGGATAGTCGGGTTCAGAGCAAAGGAGTTCACCTTACTTCCAGATGTTCCTGCTGTCAGGTTGGCCCCTCCTTCAGCCCTCAGGAGGAATCCATTTCCCATCTGTTTTTGCTGGGTCAGCAAGCAACCTCTATCTGGCGTTATTTCTCGGTTCACTGTGGAATCTCTTTCCTCATTCACCTTTTGGTAGAGGACAGGCTGCACCATTGGAAGGGTGTCGATGCGCCTGGAGCAGCTTCTGCGATTGTCAGGCGTGTCATGCCGGTTCTGATCTTGTGGGAGCTCTGGTCGAGCCGCAACGGGGGCATATTTAACAACCATCCTATGGAGGTGCATGCTGCGATTGCCTGCATCAGGTGGAGGGTGCTCCATCTTCTTGAAGGTTAAGTCGATGTCCAACATAGATTTCAGGGGGAAAGTTTGGTGGGGGCCCTTTCCACCAGCCCCTCTTGTACCGTTCAGGTCATTCAGTGGGAGAGCCCCGCTGCAGGTTGGGTAAAATTGAATGTTGATGGCTCGGCTAGTAAAAATCCTGGGCGCTCAAGTGGAGGGGGTGTTTGCAGAAAAGAGGATGGTAAGTTATTGTTTGCTTTTTCTGTAGGATACGGGGTGGGCACAAACAATAGGGCTGAAGTTAGAGAAATTCATGATGGTATTCTGCTTTGTTTGGAGCGTCGCCTGAAATATATTGTAGTTGAATCGGATTCCTCTGTGGCAATAGGCCTCATTACCTCCACGTCGCCTGTTCCCTGGCAATGGAGACCGTGGATCACCAGACTCAAGAGGCTGGCGTTAAGCGGGTCCATTTCTTTTACGACAATCCCTAGAGAGGGAAATGGGCTGGCAGCTGGCATGGCTAGGGAGGGTAGTCAGCAGCAGGTTGCCAGTGTTACTAAAGATGCCAACGATCTCTCTCCTCTTGTTCGTGGCCTCCTCTTCCTGGACAGACTTGGCATTGGTTCGGTGAGATCTTCCCTTTCTTAGTTATCCCTGTCCTTTGCTGGTGCTCTGGTTTTTGTTTGTTTTCTGGGAGTTTCCTGTGTATTGTGAGAGTCAGGTTGGGTCTGGGCTCCCTGCTCAGCGTCTGCTAGGTGGCTGCTTTTGTAATTAGCATTTCACGTTAGGTGTGGCCCGTTCTTTTTGTCTGGCTACGCCCGAAGGGCTGTACAAATCTCTATCCTAGTTAATTGAACTTGGTGGCAAGAGACCACCTTAGTCGGAAAAAATAAAAAAAATGGATCCAGACGGTAGGGGTAACACGTGTTACCCGGATAACATAGTCGGCTACCAGCCTCCCATTGGATGCACTCTTCAATGCACCTTGGCCCACATGTGTCGGGTAGCTGAATTGGTTGGAAGCGAATTGGATGGTGTAGCACACAGCAGCTATAGAGCAGGTGTAAGTACGTCTCGTGCCTAAGCTAGCGCTGACGCTCCTCGGGCTCCTAGTTACACGAACGGTTCAAAGTAGATCAAAGTCACGTGGCCCCGAAAATGATGTATTTATCGTATTCGCCCCGTTCATCTATTTTTAGAGATTATTTTAAGGCATGAGCTAGAAAATGAATAATATACATAGCTCAACTATACCGCACAACAAATAGTGCGGGATAATAATTTTCATCATTAAAACATTCGTAGGACCCACAATAATATTTATTTTCCATCCAATCTGTTCATAAGGTCAAAAATACCTGAATGAATAGGAAAAACAAATATCATATTGATCCAAAACTTCTATGACCCCAAAAAGATTTCAATGGTAGACTTTCAATCTCCCACTGCTTTTTGCAGTGTGGTCCACTTGATATTTAGATCTTTCTTATGTTTTGTCTCAAGACTTACAACGAGATCACCAAGTAGATGGACGGTTTGGATATAATACATGCCTCATGATGGGACCCACAGAATTTGCTGACGTCAATACACCACCTATACAGCTGGTGTGTGGTACACCAGCCAATCCGCTTCCATTGCAGGAGCTATCATTTACGTTGTTGCATTTATTTTCTTGTCTCGTACCTTCTATGTTACGAGACGAGTCCCTAGATATTATAATATTTTAGTGAGTTCGATAATTTCTTGCCTCTTACCTTGTATGTACATGTCCCTGGATATTATATTTTAGTGAGTTTGTTAATTCCATGAAGAATATGTTCTTACTGATCCACGCATGGCTGATATTATATTTTAGTATATTAATTCCGAAGTACTATGATCTTGCTGATCCACGTGTAGCCATAAAAAAACGTCTCAATTGAAAATAAATATTTACTTGTTTTTCTCATTATCAAATTAATTTAAATGAAAGAGTAATGACTATAAATTATTTTACTCGTCTCCATTTTTAGACAGCTATTGTATTTGACTGCAATGATGGTAATTTTATTTGATTTATTTATAATAAAAATGTAATTATGATAATTTTATGTTACTTTAATGCCAAGTTATTATCAACATAAATTGATGTTATTATTTGAATGAAACTTTTTACTATAACGACAACATTACTAACAGTGAAGTGTGAACTGACAGTGGGGTGTAAGAAACATTACTAGAAAAATAAGCAAAACAACATGCCCTTAATACAGTTCTTCTTCCTCAAATTTCAAGTTGCTTCACACATTAAGTATATTTAGGGTTCTCTACAGGCCGGGCCTGGAGTTGGCCTCCAGCCGGATTTTGAACTGTTTCGAGCCAGACTGTCGGCCAAGCCTATTCAAAATTTTGATTTTGGCCGGCCAGAGTCCATCCCATTGACACCCCTAAATAGACACTCTAAAGCTTTTGTAAGAAAACCCTTCTCTATAGAGCCCTAATTTTCCATCCAATCTTTGGTGGACTAGTGAGATTTAAGCACTAGTGCAAAGATATTATCATTAAAAAGAAGTTAATAAATGTGATTGGACTGCGATATTTTCGTTGTTGAATGTGCCTACTACTACCCTCAAATGAGTTTTTGGAGTAATATGATAGTCCAAATAATGCAAACAGTCATAAATTGTATATGTGGTGTGCATTAACTTAAACCAACTAAATTGTAAAACCCGTGGTGGTAATTGTTTATATATATATATATATATATATATATATATATATATATATATATATATATAGTTTTTTCTATATTACACCATGGGTAGCATGCGACTCTCAAAATACAGTCCTTGAAAAAAAGAAAAAACTTACCCTTCTACACCTTTAAGTGCTGGGGGAGACTATATTTTTCAGGCAAAAATGGCCTTACCATAAGAATAAAAAACATTTGGTAGGTTGAGTTTACGTGTTCAAAGTTATTATTCGTCTTTTGTGCTCTTCGACAATCTTTCATGCTTTCAAGCTATTCTTCGGTAATTTGTCATACTTTATAACTACTCTCTCCATCAATCTCTCATGCTTTCACCTATGAAAAAACCTCTCTTGGAAGAGCTTCCTTCACTGAAGGAAAGTCGAAAAAACCGAGTAAGAACATAGTTTCTTTTTCTTTTTCTTTTTTGTACTTCATTTCAGACTTCAGTTAAGGCAGCAATGTTATAGGTTTAAAGATGTTTAAATGGAGCTATATTGAAAAATGAAGAAATTTTGATAGATGTTTAGCCTATAGATTGATCTTAAATTTTTCTTGAAGTTTTCCAACATCCCACGACCCCATAAAAATGATCGTAACTCTCCCTTTATAGGTCGAATCAAGGTAATCTTGGGCTCATTGAAAAGATAATTCAACGGGATATTAATTAATATGAGAATCATCTCATTTAGAGACCATTTGACCTCTCAAAAATGGGGCCCAAAATCTCTGATGTCATAACTCATGTTGTTTGCATAGTCCAAACCATGCGTGTTGGGTAAACAAATTGATCTCCCTCATTATACCTTGGATTTGAATGATATTGGGCTTGTTGGAAAGGTAATTTGATAAACTTTCCAATAAGCCATAAATTGCTTCGATCAAGAATTATTTGGTCTATCATCATTTGACTTCAAGTAAAGTGGAACAGATGCTATGAAAAGTGCAATTAAAGTACAATAATGACAAGCCAAATAGTTCATGATCGAGGTAATGTATAGCTCATTGAAAAGCTTCTTAAAGTACATTTTCAACAAGTCCAAGATCTTTCAAATTTGAAGTGTAATGAGGGAGATTTGGTATATATGTTTATTGAAGTCGTACGGTGCTAACTGTTCAAGCAACATTAGTTACACCATCAAGGACTTTAGGCTCACTTTTAAAAGGCCAAACAGTCTTCAAATGAGATAATTCTAGTCCTACTAAAAAGCTTGTCGAATTAGCTTTCCAATGAGCCCAAAATTGTCCTTATTTGACCTATAACGAGAAAATTATTAATTTTTTCTTGGGATCATAAGATGCTACAAAAATTCATGATTGATTAGGAAAAAATCCACAGTCGACTTTAAAATTTTCACAATCTACCACGAAAAATTCACAAAGTGAAATAAGATTGATGCAACAAAAGGTATACTTCAAGTTAGACGATGACATATTAAATGATTTCTGCTCAAGGCAGTTTATAACTCATATTTATAAAAAAAAAAAGAAAAAAAGAAGCTTATTGAATTACATTTCTAACAAGAACACTCATAATCGAGATGTCACGAGAGAGATCCAATCCATTTACCTAAGTGGTGTGTTACTGACTATGTAAGAAATATGAGGTATGCATCAAAGACTTTGGGCCCACTTTTAAAAGGTCAACGACCTCAAAATAAGATGATTCCAATCCTAATTGAAAGATAATCAAATTAACTTTCCAATGAGCCTAAGATTGGTCAGATCCAACCTTTAGTGAAGGAGTAATGAGTGTTTTCATGAGAAAAGGCGATGATCTAAAAAAAAAATAAAAAAAATCACAATCCACCGTGTAAAATTCATAATCAACCTAAAAAATTCACAAATTTACAAAAAACCACAATCAACCTATAAAATGAGCATCCACTGCACATGCCCCTCATAATCTATAATCTATAAATAAGACAATCAAAGGGCAAGTTGTTGGTTCCTTACTCTTACTCCGATGGTAGACTCTAAGGAGTTTCAACAGTTGGTCAAGGGTTCGACTACCCACAGGTAGTGAAATCCCACTACAGCGTGAGTGTGTGGGGGTATGTGTGCGTGTGTAAAAAATAAAATATAAAATAAAAATTTTAAAAAAGAGGGACAAGCCATTGGCTTGAAATCCAGTCATTGGTACATGTGTATGGTGTCGGCCATGCCAGAGCATTTTACAACTCAATCTGAACCGAATGCTTATGACCCCAACCGCAGAGATAGATGGAGAGAGCATCAGAAGTTGTCTATGACCTAGAACTGAAATGATTCAATGCCTATTTAGACACCTGTAAATGAAATCAAGTGATTTGTGAAGGGGAGAGTTTATCATTCTAATCAGTTCTTTTTGTCTTTCGGCCAAAATGACCTTTTCTCATCGTGAAAGTAATGATAATATGATTCATAAAATGTGAGAGTAAAAGAAACTCAATTATATTAAATTAAAATGAAAATAAAAAATTATATTATCCCTCAGTGATCTAACACTTGTGGCATAAATAACGGGGCCCTAGATCTAAATCTTACCTAATCTAGTGACTGGGGCATAAACAAAGATAATTACACTACTAAAAAAAGTCTTTATTATTATTCATTGCTTGGCATAGAAAGAAAGGAATTACATTACTCCTAACATAGGTTAGTCCAATGGAGCAACATAAACAAATGGGATTATGATAGTCTTATGTTAAAGTCGATTTAGTGTAGATGAGTTGTCCTATTCTAAGATAAGCTAAGGTAAATTAAAATAAATGAATAGGCAGAATTGTTGTAGCGCCCTGAAATCGGACACCTGAGTACGAAGACCCAGATTTTGTGTCCTAGGATGTTAACACTAAAACGGTTGAGGGAAATGACACTAACACCGACACCGGCAACACCCCGGTTTTTGCTGTTTGAGTACAATGTTCTAGTTGTGCAAACCCAGGTGTCACTTAGGAATATCGGGCATGGGGAAATTATCCCACATGTGTACTTAGGCAAATTAGCATTCATTCTGAATTCAAATAAATCAGAGTAGCATACAATTAATAACAAAATCAAAGATGAGCGAAGATAACTAAAACCACATAATGCAAAAGTATATAATCCAAAATAGGTCCCTCACTAGGGACCAAAACATCCATAAAATATCCAAATGTGCTACTACAAAAAACTCAAAAAGGGACAGGTAAAATAAAACTACTGGCAGGCCAGAGCCCAACTACTTCAGTGAAACTCCATGGCATCCAATTCCCCAAAACTCTTATTAAGACCTCCCTCGGAATCAACCTCTTCATGATCACCCTGTGTTACCTGTATGGTTAGGTGCAATTGCACAACAGATGATGAGTGGTCAACTTAATGATAAGTCTCATCAAGATTACACAATTGACATATCAATTGAGTATAGTTCATAAGAAGCATACCAAAACAATCCTAATTTATAATGTGTCTCATTTTAAATGCATGAATGCATGTATATGTTCTTCATTCTGTGGATGTACATCCAATCAGACCAATGAATGGACCTTTCAAATAGTTAGCCCATTCAAATGCAAGAGAATGGGTCTTTCAAATAGTTGACTCATTGTTTAAATGTAAGAGAGTCTTTCAATTAATTGACCAAGCTCAAGGGTTGTTCGAACATTACATTCATTTTTTAAACAGTCAACCAAGCACTCGATAACGTCCACATACCCACTACCAAAAAAATGGGTAAAGGCTACGGATTTAATCCGTAGCCATAGACCTAAGGCTACGGATTAAGTCCGTAGCTAGTCCGTAACACGACCGTCGTCGTAGGTGCCATAACGATAGGTCTGGAACCTATGGCTACGAATTTAATCCGTAGCCATAGGTCTATGGCTACGGATTAAATCCGTAGCCTTTTCCCCTGTAGCAAAAAAAAATAAACAGCTACAGATATTATTTGTAACTGAAAGTCCATAGCAATAGGCCAAAATTTAAAAGGCTATACCAATCTGATTATTGGCTACGGATTTAATCCGTGGCTATATTGTAAATAGCTACAGATATAATCCATAGCAATTATATCTGTAGCAAAAACTTCAAACAGCTACGGATATTATTTGTAGCTGAAAGTCCGTAGCAACATGCCAAAATTAAAAAGGCTACACCTGTTTGACTAGTGGCTACGGTCAATATCCGTAGCTATTTTGTACATTGAAAAATTAAATCACCTGTTCATTCAATTACCACCTGTTCATTCAAATACCACCTGTACAATCATTCATTCATTCAATTACAATCATTCATTCAATTACAATCCTTCATTCAATTAAATCACTTGTTCATTCAATTACCACCTGTTCATTCAATTACCACCTGTTCATTCAAATACCACCTGTACAATCATTCATTCATTCAATTACAATCATTCATTCATTCAATTACAATTACAATCCTTCATTCAATTAATTACAATTACAATCAATTACAGTTACAAATACAATAATGCTGAAAATACAAATCTTTGGCTTCATTAGAGAAATGTGTTCGACTTCACCGAATTTCAGCAGCTTCGTATATTCCATCATCCTACAAACAGTCATGTCATTCATAAATTAGAATGCCCATTAGAGAAAAGAAAGACAGTAAAAGAAGTGCATCACGTATAACCACTTTTTTTTCTTAATGAATTTTAAAAAAAAAAAACTCAAAGAGGAATGAAATTGACACAAAAGAAATGGTCTCACCATATGATTATAGGTTTAAGTTTGGTTTAAGTTTAGGTTATAGGTTTAGGTTAAGGTTAGGCTATAGGTTATAATTAAGTTTAGGTTATAGGTTAAGGTTTAGGTTATAGATTTTGGTTTAGGTTTAGGTTAAGGTTTAGATTATAGGTTATAGCTTTTGGGAACTTGATTACAGGTTAAGGTTTAGGTTTAGGAAATCGGGTTCGGGTTCGGGATCGGGTTTAGGTTTGGGCTTTCAAGTTTAGGTTTAGGTTAGGGAGTTGAGATTAGGATTAGGTGTAGGTTTGGGTTTAAGAATTTGAGAATACATTTAGGTTTTAAGTTTAGGTTTAAGTCAAAGGTTTTAGGAAAGGTTATAAGTTTAGGTTAGGTTTATGTTTAGGTTTAGGTTTAGGTTATAGGTTATAGCTTTAGGGAATTGAGAATGGGTTATGGTTTAGGGAAAGGTTAGGTTTAGGTAATAGGTTTTGGGATTTGGGAATAGTTTTAGGTTATAAGTATAGGTTAAGGTTTAGGGATTTGAGTTTAGCCTATAGGTTTAGGTTTAGGTTTAGGTCTAGGTTGAGGTTTACAGAATTGAGTTTAGGTTATAGGTTTAGGTAACAGGTTTTGGGATTTGGGAATAGTTTTAGGTTATAAGTATAGGTTTATGTTAGGTTATAGGTTAAGGTTTAGGGATTTGAGTTTAGGTTATAGGATTAGGATTAGGTTTAGGTTTAGGTTTAGGGATTTGAGTTTAGGTTATAGGTTTAGGTTTAGGTTTTATATTTAGGTTTAGGTTTATGTTTGGGTTTTGGGATTTGAGAATGGGTTCGGGTTTAGGTTATAGGTTTTGGAATTTGAGAATGGGTTCGGGTTTAGGTTATAAGTTTTGGTTTAGGTTTAGGTTTATGTTATAGGTTTTTGGATTTGAGAATGGGTTATGGTTTAGGTTTAGGAAATCGGGTTCAGGTTCGGGATTGGGTTTAAGTTTAGGTTTTCAAGTTTAGGCTTAGGTTTAGGTTAGGGAGTTGAGATTAGGATTAGGTGTAGGTTTAGGGAATTGAGGTTTAGGCTATAGGTTTAAGTGAGAGGTTAGGTTTAGGTAATAGGTTTTGGGATTTGGGAATAGTTTTAGGTTATAAGTATAGGTTTAGGTTAGGTTATAGGTTAAGGTTTAGGGATTTGAGTTTAGGTTATAGGATTAGGTTACGGTTTCGGTTTAGGTTATAGGTTTTGGGATTTGAGAATGGGTTCGGGTTTAGGTTATAGGTTTTGGTTTTGGTTTTGATTTTGATTTTGGTTATAGGTTTGGGTTTAGGTTATAGGTTTTTGAATTTGAGAATGGGTTCGAGTTTAGGTTATAGGTTATGGTTTTGGTTTAGGTTATAGGTTTAGGTTTAAGTTTAGGTCTAGGTTGAGGTCAGGTTATAGGTTTAGGTTTAGGTTTAGGTTTAGGTGTCGGTTTAAGTTTAGGTCTAGGTTGAGGTTAGGTTATAGGTTTAGGTTTAGGTTTAGGTTTAGGTGTCGGTTTGGGTTATGGTTATAGGTTTAGGATTAAATTGAGTTTAGGTTATAGGTTTAGGTTTAGGTCTAGGTCAGCGGTTAAGGTTTAGGGATTTGAGTTTAGGCTATAGGTTTAGGTTTAGGTGTAGGTTGAGGTTAGGTTATAGGTTTAGGTTTAGGTTTAGGTTTAGGTGTCGGTTTGGGTTTTGGTTATAGGTTTAGGTTAGGTTATAGGTTAAGGTTTAGGGATTTGAGTTTAGGTTTAGGTTTAGGATTAGGTCTAGGTTGAGGTTTAGGGAATTGAGTTTAGGCTATAGGTTTAGGTTTAAGTCTAGGTCTAGGTTAAGGTTTAGGGAATTGAGTTTAGGCTATAGGTTTAGGTTTAGGTTTAGGTTGAGGTTTAGGGAATTGAGTTTAGGCTATAGGTTTAGGTTTAGGTCTAGGTCTAGGTTAAGGTTTAGGGAATTGAGTTTAGGTTTAGGTTTAGGATTAGGTTTAGGTTGAGGTTTAGGGAATTGAGTTTAGGTTATAGGTTTAGGTTTAGGTTTAGGTTGAGGTTTAGGGAATTGAATTTAGGTTATAGGTTTAGGTTTAGGTCTAGGTCTAGGTTAAGGTTTAGCGATTTGAGTTTAGGCTATAGGTTTAAGTTTAGGTCTAGGTTGAGGTTAGGTTATAGGTTTAGGTTTAGGTTTAGGTTTAGGTGTCGGTTTGGGTTTTGGTTATAGGTTTAGGATTAGGTCTAGGTTGAGGTTTAGGGAATTGAGTTTAGGTTATAGGTTTAGGTTTAGGTCTAGGTCTTGGTTGAGGTTTAGGGAATTGAGTTTAGGCTATAGGTTTAGGTTTAGGTCTAGGTCTAGGTTAAGGTTTAGGGAATTGAGTTTAGGTTATAGGTTTAGGTTTAGGTTTAGGTTGAGGTTTAGGGAATTGAGTTTAGGCTATAGGTTTAGGTTTAGGTCTAGGTCTAGGTTGAGGTTTAGGGAATTGAGTTTAGGCTATAGGTTTAGGTTTAGGTCTAGGTCTAGGTCTAGGTTAAGGTTTAGGGAATTGAGTTTAGGTTATAGGTTTAGGTTTAGGTTTAGGTTGAGGTTTAGGGAATTGAGTTTAGGCTATAGGTTTAGGTTTAGGTCTAGGTCTAGGTTAAGGTTTAGGGATTTGAGTTTAGGTTTAGGTTTAGGATTAGGTCTAGGTTGAGGTTTAGGGAATTGAGTTTAGGTTATAGGTTTAGGTTGAGGTTTAGGGAATTGAGTTTAGGTTATAGGTTTAGGTTTAGGTTTAGGTTGAGGTTTAGGGAATTGAGTGTAGGCTATAGGTTTAGGTTTAGGTCTAGGTCTAGGTTAAGGTTTAGGGATTTGAGTTTAGGCTATAGGTTTAGGTTTAGGTCTAGGTCTAGGTTAAGGTTTAGGGATTTGAGTTTAGGCTATAGGCGTAGGTTTAGGTCTAGGTTGAGGTTAGGTTATAGGTTTAGGTTTAGGTTTAGGTTTAGGTGTCGGTAAGGGTTTTGGTTATAGGTTTAGGATTAGGTCTAGGTTGAGGTTTAGGGAATTGAGTTTAGGCTATAGGTTTAAGTTTAGGTTTAGGTTGAGGTTTAGGGAATTGAGTTTAGGCTATAGGTTTAGGTTTAGGGATTTGAGTTTAGGCTATAGGTTTAAGTTTAGGTCTAGGTTGAGGTTTGGTTATAGGTTTAGGTTTAGGTTTAGGTTTAGGTGTCGGTTTGGGTTTTGGTTATATGTTTAGGATTAGGTCTAGGTTGAGGTTTAGGGAATTGAGTTTAGGTTTTAGGTTTAGGTTTAGGTTTAGGTTGAGGTTTAGGGAATTGAGTTTAGGCTATAGGTTTAGGTTTAGGTTTAGGTCTAGGTTAAGGTTTAGGGAATTGAGTTTAGGTTATAGGTTTAGGTTTAGGTTTAGGTTGAGGTTTAGGGAATTGAGTTTAGGCTATAGGTTTAGGTTTAGGTTTAGGTTTAGGTTGAGGTTTAGGGAATTGAGTTTAGGTTATAGGTTTAGGTTTAGGTTTAGGTTGAGGTTTAGGGAATTGAGTGTAGGCTATAGGTTTAGGTTTAGGTCTAGGTCTAGGTTAAGGTTTAGGGAATTGAGTTTAGGTTATAGGTTTAGGTTTAGGTTTAGGTTGAGGTTTAGGGAATTGAGTTTAGGCTATAGGTTTAGGTTTAGGTTTAGGTTTAGGTTGAGGTTTAGGGAATTGAGTTTAGGTTATAGGTTTAGGTTTAGGTTTAGGTTGAGGTTTAGGAAATTGAGTGTAGGCTATAGGTTTAGGTTTAGGTCTAGGTCTAGGTTAAGGTTTAGGGATTTGAGTTTAGGTTATAGGTTTAGGTTTAGGTTTAGGTTGAGGTTTAGGGATTTGAGTTTAGGCTATAGGTTTAGGTTTAGGTTTAGGTTGAGGTTTAGGGAATTGAGTTTAGGCTATAGGTTTAGGTTTAGGTTTAGGTTTAGGTTGAGGTTTAGGGAATTGAGTTTAGGTTATAGGTTTAGGTTTAGGTTTAGGTTGAGGTTTAGGGAATTGAGTGTAGGCTATAGGTTTAGGTTTAGGTCTAGGTCTAGGTTAAGGTTTAGGGATTTGAGTTTAGGCTATAGTTTTAGGTTTAGGTCTAGGTCTAGGTTAAGGTTTAGGGATTTGAGTTTAGGCTATAGGTTTAGGTTTAGGTTTAGGTTGAGGCTTAGGGAATTGAGTTTAGGCTATAGGTTTAGGTTTAGGTTTAGGTTTAGGTTGAGGTTTAGGGAATTGAGTTTAGGTTATAGGTTTAGGTTTAGGTTTAGGTTATAGGTTTAGGGAATTGAGTGTAGGCTATAGGTTTAGGTTTAGGTCTAGGTCTAGGTTAAGGTTTAGGGATTTGAGTTTAGGCTATAGGTTTAGGTTTAGGTCTAGGTCTAGGTTAAGGTTTATGGATTTGAGTTTAGGCTATAGGTTTAGGTTTAGGTCTAGGTTGAGGTTAGGTTATAGGTTTAGGTTTAGGTGTCGGTAAGGGTTTTGGTTATAGGTTTAGGATTAGGTCTAGGTTGAGGTTTAGGTTATAGGTTTAGGTTTAGGTTTAGGTTGAGGTTTAGGGAATTGAGTTTAGGCTATAGGTTTAGGTTTAGGTCTAGGTCTAGGTTGAGGTTTAGGGATTTGAGTTTAGGCTATAGGTTTAAGTTTAGGTCTAGGTTGAGGTTAGGTTATAGGTTTAGGTTTTAGGTTTAGGTTTAGGTGTCGGTTTGGGTTTTGGTTATAGGTTTAGGATTAGGTCTAGGTTGAGGTTTAGGGAATTGAGTTTAGGTTTTAGGTTTAGGTTTAGGTTTAGGTTGAGGTTTAGGGAATTGAGTTTAGGCTATAGGTTTAGGTTTAGGTCTAGGTCTATGTTAAGGTTTAGGGATTTGAGTTTAGGCTATAGGTTTAGGTTTAGGTCATGGTCTAGGTTAAGGTTTTGGATTTGAGAATGGGTTTAGGTAATAGGTTTTGGGATTTTGGAATAGTTTTAGGTTATAAGTATTGGTTTACGTTAGGTTATAGGTTAAGGTTTAGGGATTTGAGTTTAGGCTATAGGTTTAGGATTAGGTGTAGGTTTAGGTTTAGGGAATTGAGTTTAGGTTATAGGTTTAGGTTTAGGTTTAGGTTTTGGGTTTAGGTTTAGGTTTAGGTTTAGGTTTTGGTTTAGGTTATAGGTTTTTGGATTTGATAATGGGTTCAGGTTTAGGTTATAGGTTTTGGATTTGAGAATGGGTTTAGGTAATAGGTTTTGGGATTTGAGAATAAGTTTAGGTAATAGGTTTTGGGATTTGGGAATAGTTTTAGGTTATAGGTATAGGTTTAGGTTAGGTTATAGGTTAAGGTTTAGGGATTTGAGTTTAGGCTATAGGTTTAGGATTAGGTCTAGGTTTAGGTTTAGGGAATTGAGTTTAGGTTATAGGTTTAGGTTTAAGTTAAGGTTGAGGTTTAGGTTATAGGTTAAGGTTTTAGGTCATGGGTTTTGGTTTAGGTTATAGGTTATAGGTATAAGTTAAGGTTTAGGTTTTGGGATTTGATTAAGTTTAGGTTATAAGATATAGTTTTAGGGAATTGAGTATAGGTTAAGGTTTAGGTTTAGGATATTGGGTTTGGGTTCGGGATCGGGTTTATGTTTGGGTTTTCAAGTTTAGGTATAGGTTTAGGTTAGGGAGTTAAGATTAGGATTAGGTGTAGGTTTAAGTTTAGAGAATTGAGAATATATTTAGGTTATAGGTTTAGGTTTAGGTTTTAGGTTTTAGGTTAAGGTTATATGTTTAGGTTAAGGTTTAGGTTTAAGTTAAGGTTGAGGTTTAGGTTATAGGTTAAGGTTTTAGGTCATGGGTTTTGGTTTAGGTTATAGGTTATAGGTATAAGTTAAGGTTTAGGTTTTGGGATTTGATTAAGTTTAGATTATAAGATATAGGTTTAGGGAATTGAGAATAGGTTAAGGTTTAGGTTTAGGATATCGGGTTTGGGTTCGGGATCGGGTTTATGTTTGGATTTTCAAGTTTAGGTATAGGTTTAGGTTAGGGAGTTAAGATTAGGATTAGGTGTAGGTTTAAGTTTAGAGATTTGAGAATACATTTAGGTTATAGGTTTAGGTTTAGGTTTAGGTTTTAGGTTTTAGGTTAAGGTTATATGTTTAGGTTGAGGTTTAGGTTTAAGTTAATGTTGAGGTTTAGGTTATAGGTTAAGGTTTTAAGTCATAGGTTTTGGTTTAGGTTAAGGTTATAGGTATAGGTTAAGGTTTAGGTTTACGTTTAGGTTATAAGATATAGGTTTAGGGAATTGAGAATAGGTTAAGGTTTAGGTTTAGGTTTTAGGTTTTAGGTTAAGGTTATATGTTTAGGTTAAGGTTTAGGTTTAGGTTAAGGTTGAGGTTTAGGTTATAGGTTAAGGTTTTAGGTCATAGGTTTTGGTTTAGGTTAAGGGTATGGTCCCTGCAAAGCAAACACAGATATAAACACGGCCATCCGACACAAATGCCAGGCCCTTCCAATGCTGTCCATAAAAAATGGATAGCTTCATCATGGTCATAATAGCGGTTCCCTCTTTCCAAGGAACCCCGCTCTTCCGAATAGCTCCGACGCACATCCGGGTCTACTCCATTAATTTCGATCAAATACATAAACACGGCCTGTCCAAATGGCCAGGCCCCTCCAATGCTGTCCATAGGAAATGGACAGCTTCATCATGGTCATAACAGCGGTTCCCACCTTCCAGGGACCCCCGCTCATCCGGATAGCTCCGACGCACATCCGGGTCTGCTCCATTAATTTCGAGCAAATTTAATGGAGCAAATACGTAACCACTTGGTCCCAAATACTTACTTTATAAAAGAAAATCTCTCCTGTTTTCTCAAATTTTCCATTTCGATCTTTTTTAGCTCAAATTCATGTCAATGCATGAGAATCATGCATAAACATGGATTTTAAGCAAAATACATGAGGGAAATTACAACATAGATATCATGCACACGATATCACATAATGTACTGTTTAATGAACTACACATGTGCATTCTTGACAAGAGACGTACCAGATGCTTGAATCTGAAATATGCAGCTCCAATCTTCCCACATGCAACATCCACCTAAAAGAATACGCATAACCGTCATGCTTGAGTAATCAACTACCCACTCAATGAAAAGAGCACAAATACCTTTTCATGATTCAAAGAAGGGACCTCGAGGGTTTTCCTTACCTTCCATTGTATGCTTCCAAGGTTTTCCTTACAGACCAACAAAACTGATAGCAAGAAAGAACCCATCAACAACAATTTATATTCAAGAGAGCCTTAAATCTCAGGAACTGAGGAAAAGTTTCTAGTTTAGAAGATGGGTATGTCTAATCTTACTTTCTTTTTAAATGTAAAGTAGGCCGAATTTGAACAGTAATGTCACATGGGTAGTTGAAAGTGGCATTTTACTGTTATTAATATCCACTAGCATCAAGGGAAGATGTTAATTTTCTCAATGGTTCTCTTAAACTCAATATATTTGGTCTAAACTTTCCTCTATGACGTGCTTTTGCAATAGTCTACCTAATTGGGTCTGAATTAACACTCCTTGAAAGAAGTCAAGCTCAACAATATCAGATATAACCAGTTTAATCGTAGTGAGAGAAGAAACAAACAAGTCATGACCACATAACAAAGAAAACCTTTAAGTGGTCCACTTTGCTGCAATTGTGAAATATAATGGGCATAAGATGCATCATTCATACCGGGAAGTTCACAAATCTGACACCATTCAGTGAACAGATGAGAAACCTGCAGCATTTTAATGGACATCATTGAGAAAAGCAACAAATATAACTATCTACCAGCTTCTTAGTGATTGTGCCCATAACAAATCATTTTGCAAATAAATGGACTGATTATATCTTTTCCCTATATCAAGCACCAAAATTTTCATGTGTGACATGAAGAACTTCTTTAACAGTTTAGGATGTGTTGTTGTCTTCTATTCTAGTTGAAAATCTCTGTTTTCTCGTGGAAAATTGTTAATGCAACAGTCCCTTTGGCCACTATTTAAACATATGGGACTATTTAGCACCACAGCCATACATTTGGCCATTGAGTTAAAAATCCACTCATCAGGTAAGTCATCGCATAAAAGATTCCTTGCAAGCATAATTTTATCCTTTTAACATAAATATATCTGTTAATGGCACATAATTTTATCCTTCAAGGACAAAGGCATCTATTAATAGTGTGATCAAAAGGTCGTCTGCTCATTAGAAACTGATGCTTCTCAAGAAATATGGATCTCCCCTAATCATGAGAATCTCCAAATTCTCCAGAAGAATTGCATATTTATTACCCTTCAAAAAAAATTGCATATTTCTGCACATGTATCTATTTTCACTGTTCCCAGACCAGATAAAAGAGGTCTAATTTCAGGCAGACAGCCAGTAGTCATGCCCTTGCCAAGCGACCAGAAAGAATGGGCTCGCTTATTTATAGGCATGTATCTAATTTTCTGGACCCCAGCCCGGATAAAAGAAAGCTGAAGTTAGATGGATGCCAGTTTTCATACAGTTTCCAAGCAACCATGGGAATTCCAATTTCAAATGATTGGCATAACAGGATTCATAAAGCCAGACCAAATAGTTGGGACCAGGCTATTATGATGATGATGAATACTCTTTGAAGATTGGCAGTTCAAGGAATGGAGGATCTTTTTAATTCAATAGTTGACTAGTTCTTCTCCCCTCTTAATTAACTGCTTGGATGCAAGTCGAATAAATATTTTTGGTGGTCAATACACACACACACACACACACACACACACACACTGTACTACACAATATAGGCAACATCATAACTATCCTAATTTTTTGGCCAAGACACATACAAGCTGGGGCAATGGGCCACCTGCTAAACGACTTCGACCTTGCATGAACTTCCTTGCTGACTTTAGCATGTACATGCAATCCCGCATATATTAATGACAATAAATAACAATATGTATTGTGTTGGACATACAATCAATCTATTTAACTAGTGAAGTTGGATATGGATATCCATGTACTGTTTTATATATCCACATTAGAAAAAGGAAAAAAATTACAGGAGAAGATTTCTCAACTTCACAAACTCAGTGAGGAAAAAAAAATGAGATATATCATCACATGATGGTTACGTGAATGAAATTCAAGTTTCCACACCAAATACAAGAAAAAGGGTACTACGAGACATGAAAACTGTAGTCAATTTTTTGAAAATGAAGTGCAATTTAAATATTTGAGAACCATTGGAAGATTTTATATCACACCTGTGACCAAATCATAACACCTCCTAAGAATGCAAGGGTGTGAAGTATTTCATTCTCTGAATTAAGGCCCATGTGCACCAGAAAGTCTCCAGATCTCTGCAGCCCAAAAAGCATAGCAAATGAATTTCTGCCAAAAGAATAACAGTGACACAATTCTCTTGACTCACCTTCCAAAACCATGGCAGCACACCAAAGAACAAAATTGTGGTATCCATTAGTATGGTTACAGCCCCATGAATAAAGTGGAAGTTGCTAAAATATATAAACCTCAAAGAAGTTAGTCTCAGCCAGCCAGAGATTCCAATCTATATAACCAATTTAATTTCATGTAATAAGAAGACCGATGAAGCTGTAAACTAATTCAACCGCTGAAATGGATCGACAACATGTTTAAAGCAGATTTTTGAATCACAAGCGCATACACATGGGATGCAGAATGATCCTCAATGGATAAAAACAGACCTTTTATCAAGACTAAATGCTTGAGAATTCTCAACTTTTTCTTGACTGACCACTCCAACCAAAGGTTTAGGAAGAATTGGCAGCTTTAGAGATGCATGTTGCCGTATATCCAGATATGTCTCAAAGATGTACATCAAGACCATAAAGCCTGCAAGATGGGATTCTCATAACCAAGAAATTCAAGCAGAAATTAAACTTGAAAATGCAGAAAATGATCAAACATTTATTAAGCATTTTCTAACAATAGTCAAAATAAAAATACAAATACATGACACCAACCACATTTATTAGAGTTAAAAAGGAGTAGGAATACAAAGAGGTTTATATACATGGACCTGAAAGTCAAGCACCTCTTGCTAGAAATTAAATGGTTAAAAAAAAAAAAAACTTCCATGCAGACAACAAACCAAGTAACTAAAGTATGGATGACAGTGTGAAAGTTCCTTGTTTATGGATACCCCACAATTTATTAAAAAGGAAAAGAAGCACAAAAATGAAAGATGGCAATGCAACATGAACAGTAGTAAATACATCAATCAGCCAGGAACTGCAGTGCGCAGCAGATATCGAGAATTTCCTCAAATAATATCAGCCAAATGCTGAGGAAAGTACATGAGTTCTCATACTATCATATCCTAAACTTAAGAAATTAAGGGCACATTTGGTCATCTTCCAAACTGACTATCTGAGGTAGAACAGATGCTCATCTGTCATACAAGAATTTGCCAAATTCTGAATCTAAATAAGTAACATTTTCAATAGTTCTTTGCTCCAAACTGATAGAAGTGGGGAAACAAATCTTCGGCCATTACTTTTTTAGATATCCTTCAATCCCAAAATGGTTACATGGGACATCCAACAGGCCCTAAACCTGTTAAATGAGCTAGAAAGTATAGTTGCAGCCAAAGTTTTTGTTTTGTACCCACAGTTAATTTGATTCAAACACTTCGCAAATTTCATGGAACTCCCAGGACCCATTTCTCATTTCCATCTCACATAAAAACACCGTATACAGGGACTGTAAACTTGAGAGCCAAAATTCTATATTTATTTACAGTTTGTGAGGCCTAAATCCAATGGCTGCCAAAAAAAAATACCTCACATTACAATCCGGGCACCTGAAATATTCCGAATCATAAGCTGATAATAAAGCCACATATATCACAATGCAATATTGTTCTCAAGGAATGGTCTTGAGAACTTCATGAAAATTTACACTACCAAAAAATCGAGCAAAGGTTATGGAATTAACATGTGTTATGGCAATGCACATCTTAGTAGCTTCATGCCACTACTTGATACCTGAAAAATGCAGTGAGGTGAATTAACATGTGTTATGGCACATGTTTGGTGGATGAAACACCACCATTTAAGAAATGGTGCAAATGCACATCTTAGTGACTTAGTCTAGCCCTTCAATCACATTTCTGAATGTATATGAATGCTCGTTCCAGTAACATAACAGACATTATACCAAATTAAAAGACATTCAAATTGATCTCGCAAACTGACAAACCAACAAATTTTCTGAAATTCCCTTCAAGATTTTATATATATATATATATATATATATGTGTGTGTGTGTGTGTGTGTGTGCTGAATGAAAGTTAGTTGATGTTTGCAAACACTATGACCAACCATTGCAGTAGTGTGCAATAAAGTCAGATGCATCTCAGTAGCTCCATACCACTGCTTGATTCCTGATGAATGCAATGCAGTGGATTAACATGTTTTATGACACGTGTGGTGGATGAGTCACCAACATTTAAAAAATGGTGTAAATGCACATGCTAGTCTAGCACTTCAATCATATTTTTCAATGTATATGAATGCCTGTGCCAGTAACATAAAAGACATTGAAAAAAAAAACATAGAAATTCAAATTGACGTCACAATCTGACAAACCCCGGGATATAGCAATCCCATGGATCTTAAGACAATCCACTGACATCACCATCATTACCTTTAAATCCCATCCAATCCACCCCTAATCCCTTCAAAATTGCTTGGGACGTGTTTGGTTCAAGCGATTAAAAGGGATTTGAAGGTTTAATCCCAGTATTGGCTGGGCATCCCAAATAGACCGGAAATAGCAATCCCAGGATATAGCAATCCCATAGATCTTGCACCAATCCATTGACGCAACTATCATTACCTAGAAATCTGTGCAATCCACTATAATACCATCAATTCCATCCAATCTGCCTGGCCAAACAGGCCCTAATGGTGGGCGTTCAATCACCACAGGCCCTAATGGTAGGCGTTCCATGCAAGGTTGGCCTGTATCTGAAATGCCCAAAATGGCCAATATGGGTGGTTGACTCTGTTTGGCACGCCCGGCCAATCCCAGGATTTAACTTCCAACCCTTCCAACAACATCCAATCCCTTCCAATCCGACCGGCCAATTGGGCCCTTAGATTTCAGAAACAGGGAGAGGGGAATGCGGATTGAAGGATTGAAAGTTTTGAGAAAGAGATAAAGAGGGAGAAAGAAAGAAACTAACCGTGCTCCGTCTTCTTCTCCTTCTCCTTCTTCTTCTCCTTCTTACAGCAAAATGGGTTTTTGAAAACAGAGAGGAGAATGCGGCCTTGAGACAGGGAGAGAGGGTGAGGGAGATCGGGAGATCGAGAGAGGGCAAAGGAAAGAGAGAGAGAGATTGAGTGCGAGAGAGAGATAGAGAGATGGGTTCGTCGGGCGAGCGAGAGAAAATGGCGGACGGGCGTTTTGGGTTTTGAAGGGATTTTGAGGTTTCGGAGGGGCGCGTGACGGACGGCTCCTGGACGTTTTATGTTTTTAGGACCGTGGGGCCCACTGTGATGTATTTCATATATCCACTCCGTCCATTAATTTTAAATTATTATTATAAGTGTTGATAAAAAAATGAGTTAGATCGAATCTATAAGGAGACCACACAATATATTAACAGTATAAATTTAATTTCTATTATTTCTTATGGTGTGGTCCACTTAGAGATTTAAACTACATAATTTTTGGGCTCATACACTAAAATTATATATCAGAATTTTTGGACGGCTTAGATCAAACTCATATATTCAAGTGGACCTCATGGATCCCCTAGAGCACCATTTATATTTAATATATATTTAATATATTTTAGGTGGGGAGTAGCTTTAGCGACAGAAAACTTAGGCTATAGCTATGGCTTAAATCCGTAGCTATATTACTACGGATTAAATCCGTAGCTAAAAGCTTCCACTCTCCATAGCCTTTGCTCGATTTTTTGGTAGTGACCATGAATATATGATTAATCCAACCTTTATTAGTTTGATTCACAAACAACCATTTATTGAGCCTTATAATTTGTGGCCAACTTTGATTTCAACATGTAGACCTCCTCATCACGAGGTATATTCAACAAAAATATTCCTCTAACGAGCCAGCAAGGCAGACCAAAAAGGCATCAAGTCCCTTATGGGACACCACAATGGGAACCCGCCCCATCAAGCCAGCAAGGCATAATAGATCTCAATGATGGCAAGTCTGCAACTGATTTCATTTAGTCCAAAATGCAAGTCAACCAATCGATTGAGGCATAATCCCATATATACAGTTCAACCATATAATTCACCATTCGAATAGTGTCATCTTGGGAATTGTATCACAACGGGTAGTCTAAATCACATGGGCCTATCCAAAATCTCCCATATCCCTGTGGACCTCCCAAGTGGATCTCGATTGTCGCGTTTCACTAATCTAATCATTTAACTTGTAACACATGTAATTCACACTACAACATGCTATGATTATGACTCTATGTAAATTCTATGAAGCATGCAATAAATTTAAGCACGTTCGGGTGTGCACGAGTGTGATTTAACCTATACAAGAGCTAAGCATATTACATGAGTACATACATGATTCTAAACATATTATGGATCCTAGCCAAATATTGCTAATTAATACATATGAGATGGATTTCAAGGATTATCATACGATTCAAGGTAATAGATATGTACATTCAATACTTGAGACTATCACTAGATTAAAAATGTCAAAGGAAAACTTGAAAGGTATATCATTACCTTAAGGTTTAAGATTCCTCAATTCTATCACTCTGATTTGGGCATGACACGATGAATATGAAATCTAGAGCTGATGAAAAAAAAAAAACCAATACACAACTTCAATTAGGTGCTTTTACACTAATTTGCCACAAATTAGGGTTGAATCGGTAATTTGGAAAGGGTATACTCCTCAGGGTTTAATGATTGGCTAGGGTGGAGGAATCTGGCATGAATCCATGGCTTTAACAATGCTACGCCAAGACCATGGCATGCACACACATTTGAGCCATGCTATACATGACAATCGAGGTTTCAAATCCCAAGATAAACAAAGTGCGAACCAGCGGGAGATGATCCGACATTACTTGCATGGACCAAGGCAACCAGATCCACCCCCAATCATCTACTCTCCCTCCATGTCCCTCTTTATTCTCTCCTCCTCACCCACACACACACACGCTCTCTCTCTCTCTCTCATTTTCGAGGTTATGATGAAATGAAGGGGAAAACAGTATTTATAATCCATAACAATTTCGCAACATAATGTGAGCTATTAGTCAAACCGATGATAATATTAGTCAGATGGACATGAGCCAACGATTGGTCGGTTGGACCGACATATACCAATTCTGTCCTGATTTTAGGTTATTCAATCTGATTGATCCAACATGGCTCGATTCATCCTAAATCAGCTTGAGTTACTACACCCGAGGTCATAAGGGTTGAGAAAAGCGGCCAACCATTAATTTTAGTATCGGAGCTTCTAGCCTAAGACGTCTCACATGAAGACTGCAATGGACTGGATGCTGGGGACCGATCAAGTGTATTGAATGGTTCAACCTTCGAGTTGTATATTCAATTTAATGTACTTCAGGGCAAGCTTTAATGGACTAGGCATTAGGATTCACTAGACTAGGGATCCGGTTCTGATAAGGACTTGGGTTTGACTCGACTCTTAGACCTACGAGATCCACTTTCATCAAGGGTTCCTAGGCTTAAGGTTTCAGTTACAAACCTCACGTCTTTTGGGTTCACGTGCATGTACGAACACCACGCTATACCAAAAGGTTTTCCAAGTAACACATGAGGACATTCGGAAGTTGAATATCAGAGGGTCGGGGTGTTACAATTACATTGTAGATTTGATTTATATTGGGTTGGCGAGGGCCCTAAGCTCTTTGATCTTTCTCCTATTTATAAGATTTTGAATAAGTATCTAGAGAGAGATCTTTGTAGCCACTCCCCACGTCTACTAATGTGAAAATAACTATCGAGGCCCAAAGACAATTGTAGCCTATCAATCAATGCCACATATGTTAATCACTTTCGTAAGTTAGCAATTGGTTACGCACACATCCTATTCCTGCTACTTGAAAGAGAGTCTCTCGAGATGCCACATGGTAGTGATAGCTATCCCTTTCTCCACATGAACGTGTGTAATACGCCATGAAACTTGGCTAATTTGGCATTGTTATTACTCTGCTCCTTGAATGTTTTTTGTTGTAAGGGCTTTTATGTGATGCCATGGTGCATTGGCGCGAATTCATCACTTGTCGTGACAATGTTTCGATGAATACCCATTTTTTATCATGATAACACCATGATGAATAGAGGTCTCTACCACATGAGCAATATATGCGACGCGTGTCTCATGGTTGTAGCTACTTGGGTTTATGACTTTTGAGCTACTTAGGATTTTACAGATTCTGATCACATTCAGTTGTCAAAGCAGCCAAAAAGATTTTTAGTTTGTCTTTTGTTAAGATTTTATTACGATGTGTTATCATATGAGTCATTGGATCTAACATGACATAAACTAAAATTCCCAATCCAAACACAATGCACTAACCAAAGCAGCATTCTATCATGTTATCCATCTAGCTTCTCGCAGTATCTCACCTATTAACCAGAAGAAGAAGAAGAAGTAGAAAAAAAAAAAGGACAATTGAGCTCACCCACATTGCCTTTCCTCCCAAGGCAGTGTTTGTGAGTCGCAATCCCAAGACCAAATTGTTCAAACAATCTTAATCTTTAATTCAGGGATACTTGTTTGTTGAAGTAGGATCATTGGGATTTTACAGTTTAAGTTATCCGATAAAAACCAACTAATCCGATAGTTTAGATAATCTATTGATCTTAATCTTTAGTTCATGATAAATCTAATCCAATAATTTAGATAATCTAATGATCTTTGTTTTGTTCATGATAAATCTAAGGACTTGTAATTTGGACATTTAATTTGAATGTTGTTCCAAGTAGTTATTTTAAAATTGATTTTTAGATGCCTATTATCATCCATCACACCCTGCCATTAGAGTTATTCTGTTCTGACTTTCCTGAGGTATGACCTTATACATTTTATTAATGCACATTCAAGTTGTATCGGACTGACTATGATGTTTTGATTGTCATCTAATCCATCCATTAGATTCCTCACCTCATGTTAGGCCTAGTTCCTAAAATTCCTTCTAATCCATAACTCATGTGGGACACACCAAAGGGAACAACGTAGGATATTGGGGAGGTTGATGTTTTTGGAAGATATCTTAAATCTTTTGCGTTGCTCGACTAGTCGAGGGACTGGCTCGACTAGTCGAAGGTCCCTTCAACTGGTCAAAGCCCGTTCAACTCAAAGTCTAGCAATTATGTATTTGAAAATTTTGAAACGCTCGACCAGTCGAGGGACAGGCTCGACCAATTGAAGGGGTCCTTCAACCAGTCTAAGCTCTAGCTCAACTAGTCGAAGGTTATGCAGACTGTGCACGGACTGCATAAATTTAAGGCAGTTTCCAGATTGTTCCAAGGTCGGTGCGAAAGTGTGGTTTCCTAAACTATAAATAGGAGTATCTAGGGCCATTTTAAAGAATGCTAAGGCTTTCTAAAGGGGTTCTAAGGGTTCCTAAAAGGGTTTTAGGGTTTTTAAAGGGTGTAGTAAGGGTGATATTCGAGGTTATTGGAATCAAGTAAGTCCTTTCTCTTTGTAATTTCTATTTTCATAGTGAAATTTTGTCGCTTTGTGTTATGGTTTTTTCCTGAAAGGTTTTTCTATGTTAAATCTTTGTATTCTCTTGTGATTGCTTAGTGCTCTTGAATTACTATCCTAGATCCATATCAGTATGATTCCACAACACAAATCCCAACAAGTGGTATCAGAGCAATCGTTGGAGCATAGATCTGAATCTGAGGGATAAATAATAATGGTAAGCACTAGGTATGATATTGAGAAGTACTTAGGAAAAAATAACTCTGAGTTATGAAAGATCAAGATGATCAGTTCCTTAATTAAGCAAGGTGAAGATGGTGCTCTTGAGGAGCGAAAGTCTACTATGACTGATGATGATTAGAATACTTTTGATAAGAAGGCCTTATCCTCGATCCATTTGACTCATGGATGAGGTTCTCTACAATGTCATGAGGGAGAAAACTGTGGCTAAGTTATGGGCGAAGTTAAAGGATGTCTATATGAAAAAATCCTCTGAAAATTGCCTACACTTGAAGCGTTAGTGGTATAACTTCAAGATGACAGAGGGTGGAGATTTGGAGGATCACATCAGCAACTTTAATAAATTGGTTTGTAAATTGCTAGATATGGAGGAAGTGATGAAAGAAGAGGAACAAGCATGTATATTACTGAATTCTCTTCTAGCATCATGAGTCATTCACGGACACAATGTGCACGACGAATAAAACCCTGAGTGTCGACATTGTTATCTCAACCCTTCAAGGGAAGGTCATGATAAAGCTAAACAACGACATGGGGACATCTTCTGATGCACTATTTATGAGGGGCAGAAGATCCCACCTATGCACGTGCGTGGCATGTTGGGCATAGTCACATGAGCGGGCAAGGCATGAAGGCTAAGACGACAGATAAAGATACAGAGGAGGTGGAACAACCACCTATGAGAAGAATCACATAACGTAATCGCAAGATATCGGCGAGGTACATGGACGACTCTTATATCGCATATGCTCTCGTTACAAGTGAGAGGGATCCACCTACTATTCAGATAGCTCTAGGTGAGCCTGGTGCTAAGAAGTGGAAGGTGACTATGGACGATGTGATGGACTCATTGTAGCAGATCGTCTCATAGGAGCTGGTGGAGCTTCCAGTGGGCCGAAAAGCGGTTGGATGCAGGTGGATCTTCAAAAGGATACAACATAGATACAGAGTGAGGTTGATAGCGAAGGGTTATGCTCGGAGAGAAGGAATTAGCTTCTCAGAGATATTCACGCCGATAGTATAACAGGTGTCTATTAGATCCATGATTGGCACTGGTTGGCTAATACGATCTCGAGCTAAAAGGATAGATGTAGAGTCTACACTTTTGTATAGAAAATTAGAAGAATAGATCTACATGAAGCAACCAGAGTGATCCGAAGTTAAAGGGGTTGAGAAAAAGAGTTTGCAGGAGGTCGTGGTATGACCGGTCGCCTAGGCAGTGGTATAAAATTTGATTCCTTCATAGTGAGTCAACGTAATGCCCCCAGTTTTTAAAACTCGAGTACATGACTCGTTCTCCAAAAACCTAAGTGTTAACCTTTAAAGAGAGTCAAATCTAAGTATTTATGTATGTATGTGTGTGTGTGTGTATATATATATATATATTCTTTTCTTTTTTTTAGAGTTAGTATTTTAGAGGAAGGTGGACAAATCAAATGTAAAGAAAATCTTACATTTACATTTAAAGAATATACGAGCCACTGCTCATAATGACTTATACAAACCAATATATCTATAATAACAAATACGAGAATTATATAATTTACACAAGAGAAATGATAAATGCACATAATCTTGAGCCGCAAGATCGTGCAGCTTTTCTTGGCAGATGCAGCCATGCATTCCTGGTAATTGTACTCTGCACTTTATCACCCTAGACATGAGTCTCTTTTAAGCTACATGTGTTACCCGTACGGTTATATATTTGATGGATGAGTGGCCAACTCAGTGTGAATTTTCCTCAAAATTATACACCGCTGCTTTAACTAAGCATAGTTTAAAAAGCAACAAGCTAATCAAAATAATATGTGATGTAGTCTTTTTAAATGCATAAATCCATGAATGCACATCGACCTGGGGATGCTCATCCAGTCGGACTTGGGCTCATAACTCATGCATAAGACTAGTCACCAACGTAGCATATCTCATACAACATAGTAACTAAGTCATCGTACATATCACGTATGTAGGTCGATAGTCGATGGTCTGGGAGCTAGCGAAACGATACCCCACTAAACCTAAGGGCACATGCTACAACATCTATAATTAGCCACCCGTCATCGCCAATATGCTATGAATGCATGATTAGCCAAACCATTATTATTTCAATTACAATCAGCCGGTTTGAGTAACTCAATAGTCACTACGTGGGGCTCGTCACCCAGCGTAGGCCGACAGCTCAGGCATAGTGTCCCATGACCACCATCCCCGGCTCATGAGGTTCTCCCATATTAAGATGTTTAATGGATGCCTATCGATCAGTGGCCAATCAAATTCAGTAAGTAGGGATTACCATCGCATAATTATAGGTCATCGAAGCCACGCAAGACAACCATCAAAACATGGGATAGATATTAAATCGCAGCGGTAAAAGGATGCATAGAACATTAAATCGAGATGGCAAAGGGGTCAGGTAAGGTTAAATAAGAACAGTTAAAGAGGTCATTTCTAAGTTACTCAAGCTGTATGACCTATGGATGGTAAATTCCATATTAACGTTCCATGTCCCATGTAACCTCCAAGTCGTTGGCCCATTCCTTACCACACTCCATTTTGTTACATCCTAAGAATGGGTTCACATACACAAGAGGGATCACTCGCTAGTAAGTGTAGTAAATAGAGATCTATAGCGACTCACAATAATCCATAAGAAAGCATATAGTTATGGTATGCCAAATATAAGTTGATTCATAATAATTGAAATAAGTCATGATAAGAACTATCAATGGAAATTCAAATGAAAACCATCATGTAAGTAGTTATTGTATGAAATCATGGTTCACAACTATCAACTATAATTCAAGTTTAAGCCATGCTTTAAGAACTGATAAAAGATCGCATACCATGAGATGACATCTGTGATTCTGACAAAGACTATTACTTAAACTAATTTGGAAATGGAAAGCTTAAGGGGAAGAAATCATCACCTGATGAACCGAATCACCTTCCAGTATCGCTAAGTGCTTGCGCCTTTAAAATTGAATCCTACCACAATCATGAACTTGTACAATTAGATCCAAGTTCTACGCCCTACTTAGGTTTAAGATCACAGCCTAGGGTTTGAATTATTTAACTTAGGGTTTTTTTTATGTAAAATTAGGATTTTCCTCCTAGGGTTTAGTCCTAAACTTAGATTCTAAGATTTAAATGTTATTCACTGTACAATTGATCATAATGCTAGTAATATTAATAATTTTATGGTAATTATTAACATTAATGATATAATTAATATTAATTAATGTGACACTAATAATCATTGTAATGGAAATAAATAGCACGTTCTACTATTGATGATAATAAATAAGAATGAAGAATAAGACACTTTTCTTTAATCATGGTAATCTGTATGTAATAACCGATATTAGTATAGGTAATTTACTAATGGTTAATCATATACACTATTAATGATCCTAACAATGATAATAGTGGTAACAACGATAACTGTAATCAAAATTATTTAAATCTGGAAGGAGAATGTGGACTCACCTTAGTCAACTCGGTAGTTCAACTCGACCTCCTTCAAAACGTTGACCCGCTCTGTGACTCGATCATCTTCTTCCCTTCTTTCTTTCCCTTTTCTTTCTCCCACTCACTTTCTTTATTCTCATGATCTAGCAGGGTTTGGGCTTGCTCCAAACTCAGATTCAACTCAGCCGAGTTGACTCAGTGAGTCAAGATCCCATCGCTTCGCTGCCTTCCTTCTCCTTGCTTTCTTTATTCTTCTCCTTCCTTTCTACTTCACATTTTCCTTTGTCTCCCACTATTGTTTGCATGTTGCACGTCCAGCCATACCATGGACTTGGGACTCCAGTAATGAACCCAACCTGGCTCACTCAAAAACACAACGAGTCAACTCGGTATTAACCAAGCAACCATCGACCACACACACACACACACACTCTCTCTCTCTCTACCTTTCTTGCTTTGATTCCTTCTCCTTAGTCTTCCACTGACCTTCATGCTGGGCCAACCAGGGTTTGGACTCAGCCCAAACCCATACCCAACTTGGGCCAACTCGATGGAATTCAGCCGAGTTGACTAGGCAGCAACAAACGGCTCGACCTCTCCTTATCTCTTTCGTTTCTCTCCCTCTTTCTCCTTCTCCATTCCTTCTCCTTTCTCTTTTCCTTTTCTTCTCATTTAGAGAAGTCCAACAACATCTGGACTCAGAAAAACTTGGCCTGACTCGAGTTTGCAACTCGACAGCGAGTCAAACTTGGGTTGGTTCAAGCCGGTGTAACAACATACCTTCTTTCCTCTGTTTCTTCCCTTCTTTTCATCCTTCTTGTTTAAACAAGTCCAGCAAGACCTGGACACAGACGTAACTTGATCCGGTTCACTGGGTAGTAACTTGACCCGACTCAAACCTCGGATGGGAGTGCATCAGAGCACTCACCCGCTCTTCTCTCTTTCTTCATCTCTCTCTCTCTCTCTCAGATCTTTTAAAGGCCAAAAACCCCACTGGACTCGACCCAGCCACTCGAGCAGTCGCACTAGCGAGTCCCACTCAGCAGCGAGTTAGTGCGGCATGACGTGTTAAGTCAACATGCTGCCTCCTTTCCTTTCTCCTTTCTTATTTCTCTCTTTTTTTAAGGTCTAGGTAAGGCACTAGACTTAGACGAGATCATCCAACACGCTCGAGCTCACCTCAACTCGATGTGATGCAGCTCCTCTTTAACGAGGAAGATAATGGCTGATTTTTAATTTGCATCCGTTTCTTTTGAAACAAGAGCATGGGATGATTCAGGATGATGTCATGAAGCTTAAGGAAGAAGGAAAATGAAGCTCCATTTGGGGTTTAAGTGAGGGTTCAAACGAGGAGGAAAACAACTGCTCTTTGAGTGCGGCTGCTAGAAAATGGAGGACGATACCCTTTTTTCTCAATCCTTACATCCTTAAAATGAACCCTATCTCTCCTTAGAGCCATTGGATGAAGAATAGAAGGCCTGGATCAGATTTAAGGCTTTCACCCTCTCTCTCTCTCTCACTCCATGAAAATATCTGTCGTTCGGTTGTATAGCTGACAACAGTGCCTGCTGTTTTCAACGGCCAGGATTCACTCCCTATGGACGGCTAAGATGTAGGGAGAGAGAGCTCACGCAGATTGCAACAGCTGTCACAAAAAGGAAAGGGACAGTTTCCATTTTTAAAAATGCCGCACGCGGTTCTGTTTAGGCTCGGTTTAAGTGCATGCACGTGTGCATGAGTGTGTACGGACAATGTGGATTTGGTCGGCCCCACCACTTGGATCATATGAATGGTTTAGATAAGGTCAAGGTGGCCCACATTAATCACGATGGGCTAGTTTTGAAGCAGCTAGAAACACAACTCTCTTACATGATAGTCTTCTTGCAATCGATGTCGTGTGTTCGCCCAGGCCCACCAGCTTGAAATCTAATAAATTCTGGATCTCTTGTGGCCCCTCTACCAGATGGACGGGTCAGATCATGATGCTGACCATGATGGTGGGTCACAAACTTGACGTACGGTGATGGCTCGTTTTAAACGAGCGTAGGCGAGAAAAGGAAGAAGGAATCCTTCTTTCTTTGGAAACGTCGGGTCAACCCAAGTTGACCGCAGTTGGTGGTTTGGTGGTGTTGGTGCATGTGCATTGTGCACACGCTCAACCCAAAGTGGGGCCCATAGGGCTATTTCGATAGATCCACACCGTTCATATGGTTTTGTGGGTCCCATTAGGACGTTTAGTCGAAGGTGTGACAGATCCATGATCTAGGTGGACCATACATTGTGATTTGGGGTCCTTAATCGTAGGTTTTGATTAATCCGATGATTAGAATTCTTAAAAACATGATCAACATTTATCCAAAGGGTTTTTGGGGTCCAACGACTACCCACCTAATGACTTAGGACTGAATTTGAGACCCAATCCTTAAAGTCTAGTCATGTGTCATTCGTGCCTATTTCCAAGGTTGATGATTGATGAATTCTTACTTATCTAATGGTGGATCAAAGTTTGATTAGTTAGCTTGTACGTTTTAGGTGTGATTCATCCTCTGAGTTATTAAGGATGCACCGAATGGTGGATGGTGTGACTTAATATATCAGATTTGTGGCACGTAATTTAGTTTTAAAGTGACATGATGGCTCATCTTGAGAGTTTAATGGATGATGAGTTGGTCTACGAACGAAGATCACCATTAACGTTTGGATTTAGGTTAGAGTGCATGTGAATGTTTGCTTAAGCTAGGCTTGTATTTATTCTAAATCTGGTTATATGGTAACACTCGAGTATTGAAAAGTATGGGGTGTTATAGTCAGGTATTGTATGTTGATAACATGTAGATCGCCAATCATGACATGTCTAAAATTAACATATTAAAGACTCAGTTATCAGGGACATTTGAGATAAAAGATCTAGGGGCTGCAAAGAGGGTTCTCGGCATATATATTCATGGAAACAGGAAGAAGAGAAAACTTTGGTTATCACAGTTAGAATACCTTAAAAAGTTGTTGATTGAATATGGGATGGACTAGTAAAAGCCAGTAAGCATTCCTTACGCGGCTCACTTCAAGCTTTCCTCAGAACAATGTCCTAAATCAAATGAGAAAAAATAAATTATGTCTCATGTGCCTTATTTAAATGCGGTTGGCAGTTTAATGTATGTCATAGTCTGTACGAGACCAGATATTTCACCGGTAGTCAGTGTTGTGAGCAGATACATGTCAAACCCCGGCAAGTAACATTGGGAAGCGATGAAATGGCTACTTCGATACATTCGAGGTATGAAAGACTACTTCTTAACTTTTGAAAAGACAAGGACAAAGTTGGTAGGGTATGTGGATTCTGACTACACAGGCAGTGTGGATTTAAGAAAGTCTACTTCAAGATACTCGTTTATACTACTAGGTGGAGAAATCAGTTGGATGTCAAAGCTTCAATCCGTGGTGGCTCTTTCCACGACCAAAGAAGAATATATGGCAATGACGGAAGCATTTAAAGAATGTGTTTGGCTTAGAGGCATGATAAATCAGTTGGGACTTCAGTAGGAGGCCGTGCCAATTAACTGTGATAGCGAGAGCACTATCAATTTGGCTAAAATTTTTGTTTATCACTCACGTACTAAACACATTGATGTTTGTCACCACTTTACACTGGAAAAGATTCACACCAGCGTGAATCCAGTAGACATACTCACCAAGGTCATTCCTACAGAGAAGTTCAAATTCTGTGCAACTTCTTTGGGCTTGACGATGATGTAAAAGAAGGATGGAGTATGCATGAGAAGTGTTGATTGAAGTTATGATGTAATGTAAAGATAAGAAAAGAGGTCAAAAAGCTACACGATTGAAGATTGAAGACGTGGTGGAGATTATTGTTAGAAGATGGGACTGGCTCGACTAGTCGAAGGTCCCTATGACTAGTCGAAGCCCGTTCGACTCAAAGTCTAGCAACGATGTATTTGAAAATTCTAGAACGCTCGACCAGTCGAGGGACAGGCTCAACCAGTCGAAGCCCTAACTCAACTAGTCGAAGGTTATGTAGACTGCGCGTGGACTGCGTAAATTTGAGGCAGTTTCCGGATTGTTTCAAGGTCAGTGTGAAAGGGTGGTTTCCTAAACTGTAAATAAGAGTCCCTAGGGCCATTCTAAAGAATGTTAAGGCTTTCTAAAGGGGTTCCAAGGGTCCTTAAAAGGGTTTTTGTGTTTTTAAAGGGTGTAGCAAGGGTGAGATTTGAGGTTGTTTGAATCGGGTAAGTCTTGTCTCTTTGTAATTTTTATTTTCATAGTGGAATTCTATCGCTTTGTGCCGTAATTTTTTCCTGAAAAGTTTTTCTACGTTAAATCTGTGTTCTATTGTGATTGCTTGGTGCTTTTGGATTGTTATCCTAGATCCATATCTGTGTGATTCCGCGGCACAAATCCCAACAGATGATGCCCACCATAGAAACTTCAAGATGAAATGTGGGATCGACCATGTTTTGTATATATCATCTAATCTAGTCATCAGGTGCACCAACCTAGGATTAAGGGAAACACCAAAATGTATAATATTCCAAAACTAAGATGAGCCTCAATATGTAAATATATAGGTTTCAACATGATTGTATATTGTCCCACCTGAGTTTCGAGTCAGGATTATGCTTGATGTAAAGTCAATATGACAAGGCCCACCAAATTCATAGTTCTGATTCCACTCACACCTCACGGTTGAGTTCAAACAGCTACTACATAGGGTAATTACCTTACATTTAGTATGTAATGCTAGTACATATGCACTCCGTTCCTTGTACTCAAAAGCAATTGGGGTTTTCACAAGTATACGTGGCAGCCATGCCTCCCATCTTCAGGGTTTTTTTTACCCATTCATCTCACTTCAATATTCTTTTTATTTTATAAGTTTTTGAAGTTTTTTGTATTTTTTTCCTTAAGTACACCGAAGGTTTCATGGAGCCCCCAAGTAACACCACTTTTTAGATACTATTTTTTTTCACCCTCTACACCTTTTTTAATTTTATCGAAAATATCCTGAAACCTTTTCTTATATCACTACTCTTAACTAAATCTTCTCTTTCCACTATATTTTGATGATTTTCCATACTTTCTAACTAATCTCAAATCTTTTGTAGTACTTTTCTGTTATTCTCTCATGTAGAAATTCCCACCTCAGAAAAATGGGCCTTCTTTATTTTACTTGTTATGTTGAAATGGGTTCGTTTGAAAAGAAAATAAGACAACGCAATTTTTTAAAATATTATAAATATTTGACTTTTAAAAGATACATTCTTCGTCTTTCTTCATAAGATTATAATTTGATTGGTCATTTACCAAGAAACATATACAAAGAAAGAAAATGGTTAGTAAATTTTTCACTTTTACAAGATGGTCACTTCTTCTTTCTATAAAAATTATTCCTAAAAAAAAAAAAACCTAATATAAGAAGATGAGAGATATCAAAAACTCCACATTTAGGAGATTGGTTCTTCCTCTTTCTTCAAAAGATTAGGCTTATATGGGTCTTTTGCCAAAAGTTGAACTTTAGGCACACTTTTGAAAGGTCAAACAATATTTAAATAAGATAATTTCAATCATATTTGAAAGGTCATTAGATTATCTTTCTAATGAGTTAAAGATCACCTTAATCCGAACTGTAATAGGGAGTTATGGCCGATTTCATGGGATCACGCGATGATGGAAATGAACATGAACACCATCATAGATTTTCAGTCCAATTTTACAAAATCAAACGGTGTCCCGAATGGGATAATTTTAGTTTCATTTGAAAACTCGTTGAATTATCTTTCCAATGAGTCCAAGATCACTTCGATCTAACTTGTAATTAAGGAGTTATAACCATTTTTTAGATCGCGTGATGCTAAAAAAAAAAACATGAATATCATCATAAAATTTGGGCCTGCTTTTGAAAGTTTAAATGTTGCTTAAATGGGATGATTCTTATACCATTTGAAAGGTTGTTAAATTATTTTTCCTAGGAACCTAAGATCGCCCCGATCCAACCTCTAATGAATGAGTTATAACTGTTTTAGTGGGATTACATGATGCTAAAACAAATAGATTGCTACTTTGTATTAATTGTGATCCATCAGTGTTAGGATTGCAATCACTAGTTTATGCAAACTGCAATCCATGTAGTGTCAAAACTAAGGTTGACATTTTGTAAGAACTGTGATCACTACTCTGTAAGAATATCCATGCAGTGTCAGAACTGTGATCTATATAATGTTAGAGCGAGTATCATTGCTTTATAAGAACTACAATCCATGCAATGTTAGAAGTGGGCCATCCATTATATGGGGCTTGCCTTAAATGTGGATCATTCATCATTAAGAGCCAATCTTCTATGCAATTTGTTCTCATGTGATCCCAGTTCTAACATCGCATGGATCGTAGTTCTAATGCTACATAGATCCAAATTCTTATAAACTAGCAATCCTAGCTATAACACTACATTAATTGCAATTCTTACAAAGCACCGATCGCAGTTTACATAAAGTAAAAAATCATAGTTCTGACATTTCATGGATCACAATTCTTAATTATAAAGTAACAATCCTACTTGTTCCAGCATCTTGTGATTTCATGAAAACAATCATAACTTCTTTATTATATGTTTGATTTGGCTGATCTTAAGCTTATTGTGCCACGCCCCAAACTCGAAAACCGGGCTCACAAAATTCCCGATCGCCGAATCTGGCGCCGACAGCCTCCGTAGTACCCCATTCTCGGCTCCCGGTACCCATACACCAGGTTCCGATCCTAGGATGCTACAAGGAGGATTTCAAATCATCAGTTTAATTGTAATGGGCATAACCATAAGCATAACCCACGAACAATAACCACAAGAACACCATCACAAAATCCATTATGATAAAAAACTTTTAAGTACAATGCGTCTGAAAGAAAATACAAGATAATGTAAATAACGGAAACTCCAAAAGCTCGACTGCACGCTCCCGCTGCTAATATGCTACGACTGTGTCTTGGAGTCACCTGCACGCATCAATCGTGCATAAGCTTATAGAAAGCTTGGAGGGTGGTGTAAGTGTGTGTGCAATATGAGCATGCTCAGAATGCAAGGTCAGAGTAATGTGGAATCATGGTGATGAGTACATGAATGCAATCAGCCGTACCAAGGCTAAGCGGTGCAAGATATGAATACTATCGACCATAACACGGCCATGCGATGCGAGATGCAACTCAAGCATGTCAATCCTCATCATATATCAGTACAATTCTCATTTTGGATGATCACCGGGGTTTAATACACTCCAAGTGGCACTGCCGCTCTCCTAGGCTCACAGTCCAAGTGAGGGTAAAAAACTTCATTATCCGCCTGACTAATAGTCTGCCAATACCTATTCGGCATGTCGATAGCAGACCCATTTACGAGTTGGCCAAACTCAGCCTAGTATTGCCCCCCTACCCTCGGGCGAATAAGGCCACACCCCTTTCCAACTGACCATGACACAGTAGAAGATGCAGCCTCCTGGTATTCGGCCCTCGTGTGCTTGTATATCCACTCGATCTCGACGTTGGAGTCATCCTCTAGTACCATCAGGTTTAGGGATTTTCACCCAGGGACATCTATGGCGCCCCTATGCTTAGTAACAATATTTTCGGTATCCAATCCAGCCACCCACGATGTGTCTGTGGAGGCTATGGCCCTGATGTCACTAGGACATATAGTAATCACAATCACACTAATATAAGTGCATGAATCATACTATCAGACATGCAACAATCCTGCGCGTACCAAGCGCTCATGTGAGGCGACTCCGCCTATCAGGGAGCCTATAAACGATCTGCTCGAAGGCATATGCTATAATCAGTCACTTCTCATATCAGGCATACATATGATGCGTATGATCATGAATCATGGATCTATACTATACATGTTATGTGGTGATGGGCTCTGATCAAAACGAAGATGGGCCTAGACGGCGTATAAGCTACAAGTATGGGCCTATTAATGGGCCTTAGGGAGAGTGACAATGCGGACATTTAACCAACATCATCCTTACAATGTAGGCATCTAACCATCATTGTTCCCAAGACACTACCCGTTATAAACATCATTATATACACTATGGAGGAATCACGCATTGCAATGGACCTAATTGCGCCCCATTAGGCCTTAAGTACATCAATTGGGCCGTATCATATAGGCCTTATATTCATCAAGTGGGCCGTATCAATGGGCCGCACCAATGGGTTTTACGTACATTGCAATGGGCCATAACCCATGGGCCTTGCATACATCACAATGGTATATATATATAAGGTGGGCCTCAACAAGGGCCACCAATACATCAAGATGGGCCTCAACAATGGGCCTTAAATTATCTCCAAAATGGTTGGACGGTTTGGATGAAACACATGCATCATGATGGATCCCATAGGGATGGAGAGGATGGTCGGCATAGACGAAGTACATACCTTATGGTGGGGCCCACACTAATGGAAAGTGTGGATTACAATACATGCATTAGTGGGGCGCACCATAATATTTATTTTCCATCTAGCCCATTGATAAGATGACTCAGACCTGGGGGCCCACGGTAATGTTTATATGACATCCAAACTATTCATAAGGCCACTCAGACCGAGGGCCCACTGTACTATTTATATGACATCCAAACTGTTCATAAGGTCACTCAGACCTAGGGCCCACTATGATGTTCATTACCATCCAAACTATTCATAAAGTCACATGGACCAGGGGGCCCACGGTGATGTTCATTTTCCAGCCAACCTGTTGATAGGGTCACGTGGACCTGGGGTGGGACTGGGGCCCACCGTAATGTTTATTTTCCATCCAACCCTTTGATGAGGTCACACGTGACCTGGGCCCACCGTGATATTTATCTGACATCCAACCACTACCAGAAAAATGGGCAAAGGCTACGGATTTAATCCGTAGCCATAGACCTATAGCTACGGATTAAATCTGTAGCACGTCCGTGGCACGACCGTCGTCGTAGTTCCCGAAACAATAGGTATAAAACCTATGGCTACAGATCTAATCCGTAGCAATAGGTTAAAATAGCTACAGATATAATCCGTAGCAAATTTTTTTGTAGCCAAAAAAACCTACAGCTATGAATATTATTCGTAGCTAAAAGTATTGTTGGATCCGTAGCAATATCCCAAATTTTATAACAGCTACGATTAATATCCGTAGCTACAGCCTACATTAAAATTTTTTTTAATCATTCATTCAATCATTCAATTACCACCTGTATAACCATTCATTCATTCAATTACCACCTTCATAATCATTCATTCATTCAATTACCACTTGCATAATCATTCATTCATTCAATTACAATCATTCATTCATTCAATTACAATCACATATGAGCTGCCTCAGATTGAAGCAATTACTAATGGTGAAGAGTTACAAGACCATTCAGCAATGGTGAACCAAGAACCATTCTCTGGCCTCATATGAGCTGCCTCAGATTGAAGCAATGCAAGAGAAATACTTTCATTTCAGTTGCGGATGACTTCCATGGCCAGCTGGTGAGCAGTTTTGTTCTGCAACTTTGCAAGTTCATCCATGGCTTCATACGTGTCTTTGTCATAAAAAAGCTTTAGATTAAATCGTGCCGATGCCTTTGTTATGCCCTCCCACTTCTCAACTGTCTCTTTCAGTTTGTCAAAGCCCTGCATAAGATAGGAAGAAACTTAATGTATGCTTACTTTGCCGGTATAGAACCATTCGGATTTTCTATTAGTTGCCCCAGGAATGATACATAGATGAAAATGGGGCAAAACCAAGCATTAAGACACTACTGATATAGAAATTTTCTATGGTAGTGTTCTTTTAAAAATGGTTCGACATTTGCTAAATTTTAGATCTCAAAACCCATAAAATAATTCAAGTTCCAAGTATGGCTGGAAGAAATTCAGATGTTGTAAATAACATGACCTAAATACAAACTTGGGTACTCACTAGGTGGGTTGTGAAATTGTCGAAAGTTCTCCCTGTTGGCGTTTGCGACTCCAGTTGTAGGTTTAGGGATTTGAGAATATATTTACGTTTTAGGTTTAGGTTTAGGTTTAGGTTTAAGTTTTACGTTTAGGTTTAGGTTATAGGTTTAGGTTTAGGTTTAGGTTAGGTTATAGGTTAAGGTTTAGGGAATTGAGTTTAAGTTATAGGTTATAAGTTAAGGTTTAGGCTATAGAAAATCGGGTTCGGGTTCGGGATCGGGTTTATATTTGGGTTTTGAAGTTTAGGTTTAGGTTTAGGTTAGGGAGTTGAGATTAGGATTAGGTGTAGGCTTAGGTTAAGGGATTTGAGAATACATTTAGGTTTTAGGTTTAGGTTTAGGTCTTAGGTTTTAGGTTAAGGTTATAGGTTTAGGTTAAGGTTTAGGTTTAGGTTATAGGTTAAGGTTTTAGGTCATAGGTTTTGGTTTAGGTTAAGGTTATAGGTATAGGTTAAGGTTTAGGTTAAGGTTTAGGTTTAGGTTATAAGCTATAGGTTTAGGGAATTGAGAATAGGTTAAGGTTTAGGTTTAGGAAATCGGGTTCGGGTTCGGGATTGGGTTTAGGTTTGGGTTTTCAAGTTTAGGTTTAGGTTTAGGTTAGAGAGTTGAGATTAGGATTAGATGTAGGTTTAGGTTTAGGGATTTGAGAATACATTTAGGTTTTAGGTTTAGGTTTAGGTTTTATGTTTTAGGTTAAGGTTATAGGTTTAGGTTAGGTTTAGGTTTAGTTTAGGTTAAGGTTGAGGTTTAGGTTATAGGTTAAGGTTTTAGGTCATAGGTTTTGGTTTAGGTTAAGGTTATAGGTTTAGGTTTAGGTTTAGGTTATAAGATATAGGTTTAGGGAATTGAGAATAGGTTAAGGTTTAGGTTTAGGAAATCGGGTTCGGGTTCGGGTTCGGGATCGGGTTTATGTTTGGGTTTTCAAGTTTAGGTATATGTTTAGGTTAGGGAGTTAAGATTAGGATTAGGTGTAGGTTTAGGTTTAGGGATTTGAGAATACATTTAGGTTTTAGGTTTAGGTTTAGGTTTTAGGTTATAGGTTTAGGTTAAGTTTAAGGTCGAGGTTTAGGTTTAGGTTTATGTTAAGGTTGAGGTTTAGGTTATGGGTTAAGGTTTTAGGTCATAGGTTTTGGCTTAGGTTAAGGTTATAGGTTTAGGTTAAGGTTTAGGTTTAGGTTATAAGATATAGGTTTAGGGAATTGAGAATAGGTTAAGGTTTAGGTTTAGGAAATTGGGTTCGGGTTCGGGATCAGGTTTAGGTTTGGGTTTTCAAGTTTAGGTTTAGGTTTAGGTTAGGGAGTTAAGATTAGGATTAGGTGTATGTTTAAGTCTAGGGATTTGAGAATACATTTAGGTTTTAGGTTTAGGTTTAGGTTTTAGGTTTTAGGTTGAGGTTATAGGTTTAGGTTAAGGTTAAGGTTTAGGTTTAGGTTTAGGTTATAGGTTAAGGTTTTATGTCATAGGTTTTAGTTTAGGTTAAGGTTTAGGTTAAGGTTTATGTTTAGGTTATAAGCTATAGGTTTAGGGAATTGAGAATAGGTTAAGGTTTAGGTTTAGGAAATCAGGTTTGGGTTCAGGATCAGGTTTAGGTTTGGGCTTTCAAGTTTAGGTTTAGGTTTAGGTTAGGGAGTTGAGATTAGGATTAGGTGTAGGTTTAGGTTTAGGGATTTGAGAATACATTTAGGTTTTAGGTTTAGGTTTAGGTTATAGGTTAAGGTTTAGGTTTTAGGTTTTGGCTAAGGTTAGGTTATAGGTTATAGGTTAAGGTTTTTGGTCATAGGTTTAGGTTTAGGCTTAAGTTAAGGTTTAGGTTTAGGTTATAAGCTATAGGTTTAGGGAATTGAGAATAGGTTAAGGTTTAGGTTTAGGAAATCGGGTTTGGGTTCGAGATCGGGTTTTGGTTTGGGTTTTCAAGTTTAGGTTTATGTTTAAGTTAGAGAGTTGAGATTAGGATTAGATGTAGGTTTAGGTTTAGGGATTTGAGAATACATTTAGGTTTTAGGCTTAGGTTTCAGTTTTAGGTGTTAGGTTAAGGTTATAGGTTTAGGTTAAGGTTTAGGTTTAGGTTTAGGTTTAGGTTTAGGTTTTAGGTTAAGGTTTTAGGTCATAGGTTTTGGTTTAGGTTAAGGTTATAGGTATAGGTTAAGGTTTAGGTTTAGGTTTAGGTTAAGGTTTAGGTTTAGGTTATAAGCTATAGGTTTAGGGAATTGAGAATAGGTTAAGGTTTAGGTTTAGGAAATCGGGTTCAGGTTCGGGATCGAGTTTAGGTTTGGGCTTTCAAGTTTAGGTTTAGGTTTAGGTTAGGGAGTTGAGATTAGGATTAGGTGTAGGTTTAGGTTTAGGGATTTGAGAATACATTTAGGTTTTAGGTTTAGGTTTAGGTTTTAGGTTATAGGTTAAGGTTTAGGTTTAGGTTTTAGGTTTTGGCTAAGGTTAGGTTATAGGTTATAGGTTAAGGTTTTTGGTCATAGGTTTAGGTTTAGGTTTAGGTTAAGGTTTAGGTTTAGGTTTAAGTTAAGGTTTAGGTTTAGGTTATAAGCTATAGGTTTAGGGAATTGAGAATAGGTTAAGGTTTAGGTTTAGGAAATCGGGTTCGGGTTCGGAATCGGGTTTAGGTTTGGGTTTTCAAGTTTACGTTTAGGTTCAGGTTAGGGAGTTGAGATTAGGATTAGGTGTAGGTTTAGGTTTAGGGATTTGAGAATACATTTAGGTTTTGGGTTTGGGTTTAGGTTTAGGTTTAAGGTTATATGTTAAGGTTTACGTTTTAGGTTTAGGCTAAGGTTAGGTTATAGGTTATAAGTTTAGGTTATAGGTTATAGGTTAAGGTTTTAGGTCATAGGTTTAGGTTTAAGCTAAGCGTAGGTTATAGGTTATAAGTTTAGGTTATAGGTTATAGGTTAAGGTTTTAGGTCATAGGTTTAGGTTTAGGTTTAGGTTAAGGTTTAGGTTTAGGTTTAAGCTTTAGGGTTATAGGAATTGAGAATAGGTTAAGGTTTAGGTTTAGGAAATTGGGTTCGAGTTCGGGATCGGGTTTAGGTTTGGGTTTTCAAGTTTAGGTTTAGGTTAGGGAGTTGAGATTAGGATTAGGTGTAGGTTTAGGTTTAGGGATTTGAGAATACATTTAGGTTTTGGGTTTATGTTTAGGTTTAGGTTATAGGTTTAGGTTTAGGTTTAGGTCAAGGTTAGGTTATGAGTTAAGGTTTAGGGAATTGCGTTTAGGTTATAGGTTAAGGTTTAGGGAATTGAGTTTAGGTTATAGGTTATAGGTATAGGTTATAGGTTATAGGTTAAGTTTTAGGCTTAGGCTATAGGTTTTGGGATTTGAGAATAGGTTTAGGTTAAGGTTAGAAGTTTAGGTTAAGGTTATAAGTATAGGTTTAGGTTATAGGTTATAGGTTAAGGTTATAAGTTTAGGTTAAGTTTATAAGTTAAGGTTTAGGTTTAGGTTATAAGTATAGGTTTTGGAATTTGAGAATAGGTTTAGGTTAAGGTTAGAAGTTTAGGTTTAGGTTATAGGTTAAGGTTAATGTTGTAGGTTATAGGTTTAGCTTATAAGTATAGGTTTAGGTTATAAGTTTAGGTTTAGGTTATAGGTTTTGGGATTTGAGAATAGGTTTAGGTTAAGGTTAGAAGTTTAGGTTAAGGTTATAAGTATAGGTTTAGGTTATAGGTTATAGGTTAAGGTTATAAGTTTAGGTTAAGGTTATAAGTTAAGGTTTAGGTTTAGGTTATAAGTATAGGTTTTAGGATTTGAGAATAGGTTTAGGTTAAGGTTAGAAGTTTAGGTTTAGGTTATAGGTTAAGGTTAATGTTGTAGGTTATAGGTTTAGCTTATAAGTATAGGTTTAGGTTATAAGTATAGGTTTAGGTTAGGTTATAGGTTAAGGTTTAGGGAATTGAGTTTAGGTTATAGGTTCATGAAATAGGTTATAGGTTATAGGTTTAGGTTAAGGTTTAGGTTATAGGTTTTGGGATTTGAGAATAGGTTTAGGTTATAAGTATAGGTTTAGGTTAGGTTGTAGGTTAAAGTTTAGGGAATTAAGTTTAGGTTATAGGTTTAGGTTATAGGTTATAGGTTTAGGTTGTAGTTATAGGTTTTGGGATTTGAGAATAGGTTTAGGTGATAGGATAAGAGTGTGGTCCCTGCAAATATAAATATAAACACGGCCTGCTCCAATTAGTCAGGCCCTTCTAATGCTGTCCATAGGAAATGGACAGCTTCATCATGGTCATAACAGCGGTTCCCATCTTCCAGGGACCCCCGCTCATCAGGATAGCTCCGACGCACATCCGGGTCTACTCCATTATTGGCGACCAAATACATAAACACGGCCTGTCCAAATGGCCAGGCCACTCCAATGCTATCCATAGGAAATGGATAGCTTCATCATGATCATAACAGCGGTTCCCACCTTCCAGGGACCCCCGCTCAATATCCGGATAGCTCCGACGCATATCCGGGTCTGCTCCTTCAATTTTTATGAAATTATGCATGTCCTGCTCATGAGCATGCCTAATATTACCAATGCATGGGATTCAGCACAAATACCTTTTCATGATTCAAAGAAGGGAACTCAATGGTTTTCCTTACCTTCCATTATATGCTTCTAAGGTGCAAATGGCCCCTGAAACACACGTACATCCTGGGAATCGCTTCTCAAAACCACAGACTGTTTTGTTTTGAAACTCGATCATCTCACCTGAAAACCTGTCACATAATGAATAACTATAACCACAATGATAACTATTGTGAATGCACTATAATGAACAAATTATTATTATTATAGATAACTATAATTACAACATAGATATCATGCACACGATATCACATAATATATTGTTTGATGAACTACACATGTGCTTGCGTCAAGTGGTTACTGTAAGCCTCGTATCCTAGACCGTACCATTTTATAGGCTTCTGTGGTCTTCCCGGTCGAATTTCGGCGACCTTCGACCCTTAATCGGTAGTTGCGCGCGACCTGAATTCTCGTGCCGTCAACCTGAGTCGACTCAACCCAGGGCTTATACCTTAGCGACCGCGTCGTCACCGTGGTTCCGATGCCGCGACTCGCACGCTGATGCGATACCCTGGTTGGGAGTTGTGGGCCAGCGTTCGGTGCGAGGAAACGTCGGCGTGCGAATCTCGAGAGAATCTCTACAAGGTGTCACATCAATCCCATCAATCCCATCATGTCAAGTACACATCAACTTTCACCCTTTCCCAAGCAACCCTCAAAGTCAAAAACTCTTACACCACCCATACCCTTTCTTACACCTTTAGCCAAAAAAGTCAAAAGTTCTTACACATCCATCCCTCTCTCTCCCATCCATCACTCCATCACCCATCATTCTCTCTCTCTCTCTCCCTTACAAGTCTCTCTCTCATTCCATACTCTCCCATAAGCAAGTCCCATACGTATGAGTCCCCCATGGTGAGAAAATGGCATTTGTGAGGCCCACCTTTCCTACCCCTTCATCTCTCATCTCAACCATCCATTTCTCATCTTCCTCCATCAAAGAGTAGCACAAGGAGCTAAGGAAGCCAAGGGAGCAAGAAGATCTAGTGGTGGGTGTTTTGATAGGATAGTTTTGATGTTTTTAAGATGGGCCAAGTGCGACCAACCGATCAATGGTTGGATCTCACTTTGGACCCTAAGATGTGGCCAATGGCCCACTTGGATTATCACGATCGTTCCATGATGGGGCCATTCTCCATGGACCCCATCATGATGTTTATTTCCTTGCATGTTTTGGGTCATCTAGACCGTCTAATTTAGTGGAGAAGGGATCTCCACCGTTGGATTTAATTTTAATGGACCCACATGTAAGGGGACCCACTTGATGTATGATTTAGTGTAAGGGAGGGCCCATAGTGCCGGGGTCCCTCCATCACACGGTCTCACTCTCTATCTCTCTCCCTTTTATTTTATTTATTTGATTTTATTTTTTTTAGGTTAATGAGGTTATGTGGGCCGCTTGAATGGACCCCACCATGTAGTATGTATTTTATTTAAGTGGGGCCCACCTTATATGTGTACTACCCACACCATTCATCAGTGGTGGCCCACCTGAGCAGGCCGCCTTGTATGGCAGACCGTCCAGCGTCTCTGGATGCTGGACGTTTAATTGAGAAAACACAAATGCTAGCTTGGTTCAAGGCTTTAGGTGGCCCACTCATGTAGGCCCCACCTTGATGTATGTATTAAATCCATGCCGTTCATTCCTTTCCCAAGATGGTTTTAGGCGTTGAGCCAGAAGATGAGACCAATCAGACTTCCAGGCGGGCCATAACACGGCAGACAGTGGGCATACCATTGAAACATCCTCTATCACTTCTATACACTGAAACAGGCCCAATATTGGGCTTGTTTTGACTGTCGTGAGGCATGGAGAGCCATTGGATGGAGTAGATTTGCAAGATGCGGACCCCACTTGTAAAATCCATGAGAAAACAGAAAAATCAAAAAAAAAAAAAAACTGCAGCAGCAGCTGCTGTTGCTGTGTCAGTAACGCAGCAGCGCTGCCTGCGCGTTTCAGCGGACAAGACTCAGGTGGCCCACACCGTAGGGAATAGTGGGATTGAACCACTATCATTGAAATCCCATTTTTGGGCCCACAGAAGTTTAGGATCAGCATGAAATTTGTTTTTGCCCTTCACCTGGGTCCAGGCGACCTTATCAACGGGTTGGATGAAATATAAACATTATGGTGGGCCCCACATGGAGCCCACAGTGATGTAAGTGTTTTATCTCCACCGTCTGCCTGGACGGTGGAGCCCACTGTGATGATTGTGTGGGCCCACTGTGATGATGGCGTGGAGCCCACTGTGATGCGTGCGTGTGTGTGTGTGTGTGTATATATATGTATATATATATATATAGATATATATAATATTATATTTCATGTAATATTATATGTATTATGCATATGTATATTTTATACTATATTATATATATATATATATATGTATATAAATATTTTACTTACGTATGTTGAGGCCCATGATTGAGGCCCACTTTAATATATAGGTAAGGCCCACCTCAGTTGCTTGTGGCCCATGAATGAGGCCCACTTTGATGTATATGTAAGGTCCATGGGTCGAGGCTCATTTAATGTATTAGGAGCCCATGGGTCGAGGCCCATTAAGTTGTAATGGGGCTAATGGGTTGAGGCCCATTTGATGCACGTATGGGGCCCAACTGGCGAGGCCCATTTGATACATATAAGGCCCATAAGATTAGGCCCATTTGATGCACTCTAAGGCCCACGGGTTATAGCCCATTGCAATGAACATAAGGCCCATTGGTGCGGCCCATTGATGTGACCCACTTAATGAATATAAGGCCCATGTGATTTGGCCCATTTGATATATTTAAAGCCCAATGGGATGTACCTAAGGTTCATTGCAATGTGTAGTCCCAACATGATTTATGTAATGATGTTTACGTCAGGGCTATGCCTTGGGAGCAATGGTGGTTTGACGTCCACATTGCAAATATAGTGTGGTTAAATGTCCGCATTATGACTTTTCCTAGGGCCCATTGTTAGGCTCGTACGTCTGATGTGTAGGCCGTCTAGGCCCATCTTTATTATGATTATCATCCATCCTATATAACATGCTTAGTTCCATGATTCATGATCATATGCATCATACATATGCTTGATATGAGAAATGACTGATCATAGCATATGTCTTCGGACAGATTGTCTAGGGGGCCCGTACAAGGGGTGTTGCCCTACATGAGCGCACGATACGCGGAGGATTGCTGCATGACTGGATAGTGTGATTCATGCATTCGCATTGTGTGATTGGTTACTGTATGCCCTAGCGACATCAGGGCCGTAGCCTCCACAGACGTATCGTGGTTGGCAGGATTGGATACCGGAAATACTGTTCTACATGGGGTGCGATAGATATCCCTGGGTGAAAGTCCCTAAACCCTTATGGTACTAGGAGGTTGCTCCAACGTCTAGACCGAGTGGATGCATGAGCGCTGAGTGCCGATTACCAGACGGTTGCACTTTCCACTGTGTCGTGGTCGGTTGGAAGGGGGTGCAGCCTTACCCGCCCAAGAGTAGGGGGCAATGCTAGGCTGAGTCTGACCAGCTCGAGGAATGGGTCTGCTATTGACGAGCCGAGCCCGATATTGGCAGGCGGATAGTGAGGTCTTTTCCACTCACCTTATTGCGCGCGATGGGGCGGCAATCTGGCTTGGAGTGTACTAGACCCCGGTGATCTTCCAGATTTGAGCCGTATTGACATGTGGACTTAGACGAGGATTTGTATGCTTGACTTGCATTTCGCATTGCATGGCCTTGGTATGGCCGACATCATTCCTTGCACCGCATGGCCTTGGTACGGCTATAGTATTCTTGGCATTCATCAGCTTGTTCCGCATTACTCTGATACTGTATAGCTACATTACCACCTTGAGCATACACTTTCACCACCCTCTAAGCTTTCTATAAGCTTATGCACGACTGTTGCGTGCAGGTGACGTTGGATCGCAGCAGCGCTGAGGCTTAGGCGCGTGGCAGATCATTTTTGGAGTTTTGTTCATCTTCATTGTATTTCCCTTATGCTCATTGTACTTGTAAAGTTTTTGATTATAGTGGAAATGTGATGGAGTTTTTGGTTGTTGTGTGTGGGTTATGCCTTTGGTTATGCTTATTACGAATTAAACTGATGTTGAAAATCCTCCTTGTAGCATCCCAGGATCGGAATCTAGCGAATGGGCGCTGGGAGCCGAGAATGAGAGAATTGAGAACTGTCTGGATGGAGTCATGAAGGACCCATTCGTCAAGTGGTTACCCAGTTCAACCACCTTCCCAAATCTCAAACCCGCTTTGATGATCGCAACAACACTCCAAGCATGCACGAGTATTCAAAAGATGCATATCCAAATCCCCTTGTTGGTCAGCTTCCCAAATCTTTCAATTGCCTTATGCTTGTTATCCCTCTCTAAATAATTCCTTGCCTCTTTAACTAGAATGATTCTACCCCCACCAACCATCCATCTAAAACCTCCAATGTTGCTTTCGCATGGCCCTCATGATAGAATTGAACAAAAGCGAAACCCCCCCCCCCCCCCCTCCCCCCCCAAAAAATAAAATAATAAATAAATAAATAAATTGAAAAGTTATAAAGAAAATAGAAAAAATTTTAAATCCAAGATCTATCATTTTTTGTCTTTACATTCAATGGTGTATGAAACCATACTTTGATAAGAATGTTGTTTATCGACTCGACTTGCTAAATGTCAACCAAATAGACCCTAATCAAACAGAAATCCAACATGATTTGATAAATTAAGGCCCATTACAATGAATTACAACAAAAACTTGATGAAAGTAATAGTTTTGCCCTTCTAATTTTTCTCAACCTCGTTCATTCCACTTTGATTCACGGAATCACTTAAATCTCATGTTTTGATTACAAAATAGGCCTAGTGCTTGTATAAAAAATGAATCTTTAAGGTTCCTCTATAGTGGAAATGAAGAAACAAATGAAAGAACTAGAGAAACAACCAACCCATTTTTCTAAATAAATAGCTTCACCCCCATCTTGCATGTCAAGGGTGATCGATATGGATAAGATATTGCCATATCATGATCTTTTTTTAAAACCAGGGCGGATGGAGATTAGATTTCATAGCAAGGATGAATATTGCAATCAAAGGAGATGTGGAATATTAGAATTGGAGATTTAATGGAGAAACATGTGTAGGACGTGATATCAGATGGCTAATAAAGAAAATGAGTTTTATGCAACGTAACTTTCCTTCCTCTTGGGGCAGAAATACAATAAAAGCTGATGGTTCCCAGAACTTATGTTAGATTTCCACCTATCAATTATATTGTTTAAGAAAAAAGATTAGATTACTTTACAGCAGCCATCACTGATCTAGCAAGTAAGAAGCCCCATAAAAGGTAAAGACACATCATCATCTAAGCTTTTATCCCAACTAATCGGGATTGGCATAAAAGTTAAATATACCTATCAGCAAATCATAGGTTCAGGAATCAATATGTCAACATTACGGGAATGAACTCAAAGCATCTTCACTTGGCAACAAGCATAATTTCCTGTAGCTCAAGGAACACACCAGTACTGGAGAAGAAAGTTCTTAAGTACAGCAGGATCCTTAGCACAAAACAAGCTAAAACATCGTCACAGTTTTCTACACAGATAATAAGAATGCTTACTGCCAAACAGTATATGGTATGGTATACAGATTGCAGAAGAAGCACAAAAACGAGTCAATAATATAATATTACCTGAACAACATAATTCCCATATTGGTCTTGAGCTAATGTACACACAGATTGCAGAATTTCTTCCATGATAATGTGTTGGGTTTTTGGATCATCACAGTGCTCTAGGACCCTCTGCTAGCATGATTAGAAAAGTCAAGAGATGTCATGGAGAAACCCCTTAAAGAAAGGATAAGAAAAAAAAATTTAACTACTGCACTTGAATGACTCGGCAACCATATGGGTGAGCAGAGAGTGACATAACTTGTCCATAAAAGGCCGAGATTAGAAACTGAATTCTTTCTTGAGGAACACACTCAATAAACTTCTGGATAACATGATTGCCATTTTGATCACGAACACATTTCATAACCGCACCATCAAGCTCTGATACCATTTGAGTCTGCTGATCCACATCGACCACTTCCAATGCCTGCACCAACCATTTCAAACATAAGTCCCCTCACAATCCTACAATAATGGAACTGATATACAATTTTCTTAAGCGAACTAGAACAAGTATAACCCTTGATGATCCTTGATCAAACAGAAGAAAGAAAAGGAATATGCAACCCTAAAGAAACATTACTGTTAATAGGGATAAGCCAAACTAAAAAGAGTAAAAAGAAAGCTCGAAACTAGCAATGACCAGGCAATATCATCACCATTTAAAACGAGCTTCAAATCCATCAGAAGCATCTACTTAGTACATTAAAACCACTTCCATAAAGCATGGTCCTCCAAAATGGGCACACTACATTCTCTATAAGTGCAGCTCTAGAATAGGAACAGAACCATACGGAGAACCTACCAGAGTTTGTTATGTTTTTCATTCTCTTTGTGATGGGGACATCATGCGCACACACTAAATCATAGCAACTTACAGAAATGATAGTAACTTACAGAGAATGATAGTAACTAATCCCATTTGCTGACCAAATCATAACAACTTACAGAGAATGATAGTAACATCCACTATAGCCAACAAGAAACAGAAATCAACTGACCAACGTACTAAATAAAAAAAAATCAACAAATTCACATAATTAATTGAATCCAAACTGGACCAAATTCAAAGAGAAGAAATTTTGATCAAGGCGGTACACCCCAGGGCTAACGGCCTTCTCCTTGGCATTTCCACAAACATCTACTAGGCATTCTTATGAACTCATTAAACACTACCAGAAAAATGGGCAAATGAAATATGTTCATACCAGAAAGTAATACACAAATGTCATATGGAAGATTTCAAATCCTCAACATTTTTTATTTTATTTTTTTCAAAAACCCATCAAATTCTCAATGAAATCAGCAATACCAAAATCCCATAAAACCCAAATAGACCAGGAAACTCAATCAAAAACAGCAAGAGCGTTTGAAAGAACAAAGGGGATACGTACCTTTTTTTTTTATCAAAAATGAAACTTTCTTCATTCATGTATCATGATCATCTGAAATCAACATCCAAATCCCTAACCTTAAAAGCCCTATTTCCAAACACAAAAAAAGACCAAAATACCTCAACAGAATGACTATAATCCCCCCAAAAAGAAGAAGAATCGAAACCCTAACCACCAAAGCCGTACAGAGTCCTGCCCTGGCGCTTGAGGGCGTAGACGACATCCATGGCAGTGACGGTCTTCCGGCGAGCATGCTCGGTGTAGGTGATGGATCACGGATGACATTCTCAAGGAAGATCTTGAGGACACCTCTCGTCTCCTCATATATCAGACCACTAATTGTCTTGACCCCACCACGACGAGCGAGACGACGGAGGATTTGGGTTTTAGGAGAGGTGCAGGTGAGAGAGAGAGAGAGAGAGAGAGAGAGAGAGAGAGAGAGAGTGGGTTTGGGTTTTGGGAGAGGGGCGGGCCCGCGAGAGAGATTTGAGGGTTTGGGTTTTGGGAGGGGCGGGCGCGGGATTGTGTTTGGGGAGGGGGGTGACGGACGACACTTTTAAGTGCATAGTTTCAGGACTTGTGGGGCCCACTGTGATGTATGTTATTTATCTACTCCGTTCATTCATTTTAAAAGATCATTTTAAGGGTCGATCCAAAAAATGAGTCAAATTGAAGTTGTAAGCGGACCACATAAAATATTAACGATAGAAATTTATTTTTTTATTATTTCTTATGGTGTGGTCCACTTAGACCTTCAATCTACCTACTTTTTAGGCTCATCCAATGAAATTATATATTAAAATCTATGGACATCTTAGATAACACACATATATTCCAATGGGCCCTATGGAGCCCCTAAACACCATCAATCTCTACTAAGATCCTAGTGGAATATAGCTTTTAGCTACAGATTAAGGAATCTTTAGCTACGGATTAAATCCGTAGTAAATTAGCTACGGTTTATATCCATAGCTAAAAAGTTCCAAAGTCCGTAGCCTTTGCATGATTTTTTGGTAGTGAACCTATTTAAAAAGGGCACGTCGACCTGGGAAAACTGGGCCCACTGGAACATTTATTTGCCACCTAAACTGTTCATAGGGTCACGGTCAGGGGACCACCGTAATGTGGTTCACAAATCCAGCCCACCCATTATGTGTGTGCCACTTGGCTGAGGGTTCAAACCAAGTTTCAGCCGCATCCAAATTTCAGGTAGGCCCCACCAAGTGATTTTATATGTTTTAGGCATGTCTTCACATGATTTTAGATGGTGTGGCCCACCTGAGTTTTGTATACGGCTGATTTTTGGGGTGGCCTCCTGGTCCGGGGGGACCCATCAAATGCATGGTGTTGATGGTCGACACACATCATGGTGGGACCCACAGCTGGGGCCGTGAGGCCTAGCCCGTCCGTCCGTCCGCCCGCCCGCCTGCGCAGGACGCTGCTGCGTCCTCAGCAGCAGCAGCAACGGTTGCCCTTTTTTAAAAAAAAAAATCTGTTTTTCTACAGATTTTCCTAGGTGGGGCCCACATCTACAAAATCCACTCCGTCTACTTACTCCTACGGCTCAAGACAAGCCAAACGAGTCTAATATCCGATGTATTTTCGTGTATAGGGTCATCAGGTGGATTTTTAACAGTAAAGACCACCATTTTCCAAGATACAGCCCACCAGATACTCGGATTAATTTCATTTCTCGGCTCAACGCCTAAAATGATCTAAAGGATGGAATGGATGGCTTGGATTAAATATATACATCAAGGTGGGACCTGCATGAGCAGCCCACCCTAAACTTATATATATATATATATATATATATAGCTACAAGTACACACCCATGTCAGTATACACACTCCATGTTAGCTATCCTTGCCTCACGTCCAGCGTCTAGAGACGTTGGATGGCTGGGATAGACACAGCATCATGGTGGGTCCCACATGTACGTGGCCCACCTACACTTATATACATATATAATATATATCTTCTATTATATATATATATATATAATATCATATTATATATCATATATATATATATATTATATATCATATATATTATATAAAATATAATATATAACAAGAAGGGCATTGGATCCATTTCAACAGTGGATGGTGTGGATCATCACCTACAATAGGGTGGGCTACACTGTCTGAGGCTGATGGACGGGGTAGATATAACGCATTTTGGTGGGATCCACACCATCACAATGGAAAGAGAGAGAGAGAGAGAGAGAGAGAGAGAGAGAGAGAGACAGAGAAGAGAGACGGTGATGGAGGGGAGGGACCCCACCACTATGGGCCCTCCATGGATATGTTACATTCATCAAAATGGGTCTCACCAAGAAGTGGGCCCAAAAATTAAAATCAACGGTGGATCACCCACCTCTAAGCCTTCTTCTTGCTCCCATAGGCTTGTAAGCTCCTATGCTTGACTTTTAACGGCGGATGATGGAGTTTCTATGGTGGGGATGAGAGATGAGGGGGTGGGAAAATGGGCCACACTTGTTGCTCTTGGAATTGCTTGTGAAGGTTAGATGTATGGAGCTTGGGAGAGTAGAGATAGAATGAGGGAAAGAGAGAAAAAAATATATTAAAGGGGATGGGTGATGTGGTGGTTGTAAGGAAAGGGTGATGGGAGGTATAGTTGTGGTTGAAAATGGGGTAAAAGAGGGATGGTGAGGGGAGAGAGAGTGGACTTTTGAAAAGGTAGGGATGGGTTGTTGTACTTGGGATATGGCTTGTACTTGACATTGATTGATGGGACATGACGTAGAGATTCTCTCGAAATTCGTAACGCGGAGTGTTTCTTCAGAATGAACGCAGGCCCACATCTCCTGGCCTGGGTATCAGTTCGGTGCGCGAGTCGCGGTGTTGGAACCGCGGCAACGGAGCGATTGCTAAGATACAAGTTTCGGGTCGAGTTGTCTTCGGTATGCAGGACTCGGCTTAAGATTGCGTGCAATCGTCGGATACGGTGGGAAGGCTGTCGAAATTCGACCGGAAGGACCATGGAAGCCAACGGAACAGTAAGGACTAGGATACGGGTCTTACAGCTCTCCCCTCCAAATAAAAATTTTATCCTCGAAATTTGCATAATCATCGCAATAAAACATAACTCATAATAGAAGAGGAAACAAGGTATCGTCATATAAAATCGGAGACAGCATACAAGATACAACATATAATCAATCGTCAAAGAGATGGGGATAACGCTCTCGAATCTCAGCCTCGCGCTCCCAAGATGCCTCATCAACAAAATGGTGACCCCACTGAACCTTCACTAAGGGGATGACCTTGGTTCGGAGGAGCTGCTCCTTCCGATCAAGGATAGGTACTGGTTGCTCAATGTAAGAAGCGTCCTCACGAACCTCCAACGGCTGCCATTCGATAACAGGAACTACGTCTGACTCACACTTCCTTAACATAGAGACGTGAAAAATATTGTGCACGCCAGACAACTGAGATGGCAAGGCAAGCCGATAAGCCACGGCGCCGATAAGCGATTTCAAAAGGTCAGTGATTTCAAAACATTGTGCGCTCAGTGATTTCAAAAGGTCCTATGAATCTCGGGGCAAGCTTGTCCTTCGCTCTAAATCGAACTACGCCCTTCATGAGCGAGACCTTGAGATACACATGGTCCCCTACATCAAACTCTAAGGGACAACATCAGTGATCAGCAAAACTCTTCTGCTGGCTCTGAGCTATGCACATCCTCTGCCTGATGATATCGATAACCTCTGATGTCTCATGCACAAGCTCGGGACCTAGGAGACGCCTCTCTCCAACCTCGATCCAACAACTCGGAGATCTGCACGGTCTGCCATACAGTGCCTCAAAAGGAGCTATGCCAATGGTTGCCTGATAGCTGTTGTTGTATGCGAACTCAGCCAATCACAGATGCTCATCCCAGCTACCCCCGAAGTCAATCACGTAGGCCCGAAGCATATCCTCAAGGATCTAGTTGACCCTCTCGGTCTGGCCATCGGTTTGCGGGTGATACGCTGTGCTGAACTGTAAATCAGTGCCCATCGCTTTCTGAAAACTCCTCCAGAACTGAGACGTGAACCTCAGGTCACAGTCAGAAATGATTGAGACTGGAACGCCGTGCAGTCTCATAATCTCCTCAATGAATAACCTCGCAAGCCGGTCCAAAGGCTAAGTCGCACAAATCGAAAGGAAATGTGCCGACTTCGTCAGACGGTCCACGACAACCTAGATGGCGTCATGACCATGTTGAGTTCTCGGCAAACCCATGATAAAATCGGTAGATACGTGCTCCCACTTCCACGTCGGGACACTCAACGACTGCAATAGACCAAGGGGTCTCTGATGATCGGCCTTGACACGCTGGCACGTGTCACACTCGGCCACAAAACCGACGATCTGGCGCTTCATCCCTACCCAAAAATATTATCTCCTCATATCACGGTACATCTTCGTTGAGCTAGGGTGGATAAAAAACCGCGATCGATGTGCCTCGGTCATAAGATCTCTGTGCAACACAAGAATATCCGGGACACACAATCAGCCTCTGAAGCGAAGTCCACCATCAGAACCAGTCTGTCAATCTGTCTAAGTGTTAGATGCTGCCTCTGCTCGGTAATCCTTTAACGACTCATCTGTCTGCTGAGCCTCGATTACCCTTACGACAAGAGAGGGTTGAATTAACAGGCTCGATAGCTGAACAATAGAAGACTGCAGACCAAAATCGAAGTCATACTCTGCTATATCCTCGAGCATCCTCCACTCCTGAATCATCATATGTGCCACCAAGCCTGGTGGCTAACGGTTGAGGGCATCTACCACCACATTCGCCTTACCTGGGTGGTACTGGAGGTCAAAGTCATAGTCCTATAGAAGCTCCATCCAGCATCTCTGCCTCATGTTTAACTCAGACTGAGAGAATAGATACTTCAAGCTCTTGTGGTCGAGAAGAGCTCGAACCTGACCCCATAGAGATAGTGTCTCCACACCTTCAATGTGAAGACGACTGCTGCCAGCTCTAAGTCATGCGTGGGATAGTTCAGCTCATGGACCTTGAGCTGATGAGACGCGAAGGCTACAGGCCTGCCATGCTGCATCAGGACAACACCTAGACCAATACGCGAGGTATCGGTAAATACAACAAATCCATCACTCTCAGAGGGAAGAGTGAGGACAGGAGCGGACGTCAGACGGTCCTTCAGCTCTTCGAATGCCTGCTCACATGCGTCAGTCCAAAAAAAATCTACGTCTTTTCGAGTTAACCTGGTCAATAGGGCTGCAATACGAGAGAAGCCCTCAATGAAACGCCTATTGTATCCCTCTAAACCAAGGAAACTGTGGATCTTAGACGCAGTCGTGGGCTGGCTCCACTGACGCACTGCCTCAACCTTCAAGGGGTTTACTGCGACACCCTCCCTCGTCACCACGTGACCGAGGAGTCTCACCTCCTCCTGCCAGAACTCGCACTTCTCCAGCTTCGCATATAGCTGGTGGGCACGGAGGGTTTGCAAAGCGATCTCCAGATGCTGCATATGGTCCTCATGGGTCCTCGAATATATCAGAATGTCGTCGATGAAGACCACAATAAACTGATAGAGATATGGATGGAAGACCTCGTTCATCAACTGCATGAAGACTGTGGGTGCATTGGTCAGTCCAAAGGACATGACCTGAAACTCAAAATGACCGTAACGCGTCCTGAAAGCTGTCTTCGGGATGTCCTCCTCTCGAACCCGAATCAGATGATAACCAGAACGCAGGTCAATCTTCGAAAAGAATTGTGCACCCTGCAGCTGATCAAATAAGTCGTCTATCCTCGAGAGCGAGTACTTGTTCTTGATTATGACCCGGTTGAGCTCATGGTAATCCACGCACAGCCTCAACGAGCCATCCTTCTTCCTGACGAAGAGTACCGGCGGTCCCTACGGAGAACTGCTCGGACGAATGAATCCTAACTCACGCAACTCGTCCAACTGCCACTGCAGCTCACGCAACTCCATCAATGCCATACGGTACGGGGCCTTCGAGATATGCGCAGGACCAGGCACAAGGTCTATCTAGAACTCAACATGACGGGGCAACGACAATCCCAGAATCTCCTGGAACACATCGGGGAAATCGCAAACAACCAGCCACTGATCAATACAAATGGTAATAGGCTCCTCGACGGCGTAGGACATCAAGCATGACAACGACTCTCCTTTAGGCTCGGCGACGAACTGAAATTGTGGCAAGCCGGGTATAAAGAATGTAACGGTCTTCGCGGAACAGTCCAACACGGCGTGGTACTCGGCAAGCCAATCCATGCTTAGGATAACGTCGAAATCTAACATCGGCAGCATAAATAAATCGGCGGGTAAAAAGATATCACCGACCAGAACAGAACAAGATGAACAGAAATGGCCCAATACTGTGGTCTTCCCAAGGGCGTCGATATGGTCAACTCCTCGCGAGTAGACTTTGTCAGCAATCCAGTCGAATGACAAAAATCCTTAGACATGAATGAATGCGATGTACCGAAATCAAACAGTACACGTGCGATATATGTGGAGACGGAAATGATACCCTCAATGACTCCTTCAGATGACTGCGGATCCTGCTGAGCCGCGTAAAACCTGGCCTGAGCTGGCTGGGGAGGTGTCTGTCCCCTCTGAAGTCCCTGGTACTGCTTCTGCCTCTGCGGTGGCCTGTACTGCTGTCTCTACTGCTGATGGGGCCTTGGCGGCTGAGGTGGCTACGGTTGCTGCTGATGGGGTCGCTGCTGTGCTGGAGGCTACTGCTGAGGTCGTTGTTACGCTAGAGGCTGTTGTGGCCCTCTCGACTGCTGTAGATGAGGGCGAGGGCACTGAGACAGGCGGTGCCCTGTCCCACCGCATCCAAAATAAGCCCCTGTAAACGGCTGTTGGGGTGGCGCTGGAGGTGCTGCTGGTGCTCTAACAGGTGGGTGACTCCTATACCTCCGTGGTCGTCGATGCTGCTGGGAGCTATTAGAGGGGGCTTGCCTCTTCCAATTCTGACCCCTCCTTTGATCTCTATCGCTCTGTGAGCCAGCCCACTCAGTCTCATAAATCTGGGCCCTCCGCACTACCGCCTGAAAAGTCGGGAACTCATGCCCAATCACACAGCCTCGAAGACCGTAACATAAGCCGTTCTCGAAACGACGGGCCTTCCGCCCCTCATCATCAACCATATATGGCGCGACCTCGATAGCGCCACAAAACGTGCCGCATACTGCGCCACAGTCATATCCCCCTACACCAGAGTCTCGAACTTCAGTGCTCTCTGACATTGAATATGGTCAGGGAAGTACTGCTCCTCGAATCGATTGATAAAGTCATCCCATGTCCAGACATAATCAGGTCCTGCAACATGGGTAACAGAAGTCCACCAGTGCTCGGCCTCTCCCTGGAGAAGAAATACAGCCAACCGGACTCGCTGCTCGGTCATACATGACATGGTATCAAAGATCTTCTCCACATCGGAGTACCATCTCTCGGTTACAGTCGGATTTGGCTCGCCCTGGAAATGCGGAGGATCAAGCTGTCTGAACTCTCAAAGAAGGGCACTCGCACGATCCTGCTTGGCCTGGGCTGGAGAAACAAGTGGGCGCTTACCCTGCCCTTGAAGTGCAGCAGTCACAGCCTGCAACATCTACTGTAACTACGAGGCACTCACAGGCACGGTCGGATCCGCACCGGCATCAGGAACGACATCCTCAAGCGGTGGAGCAGGGATCTCCGGCGGTGGAACGGGATGCGCAGGTGGTAAAGCTGGAGCCTTAGGTGGTGGAACGAGAGTCGATCGAGTCACTAGCCTACGCGGCATGTTCTATAAGAAGAATAAGGACACCCATCAACCTTGAGAATCGCACGTTAGGGAATTCAATCGGAATGTTTCGTACTCAGAACTTAATCGTCTTAAACTTATAGCAAACATGTGATACTGTTCTCGGTTATTCCCAAGTTATGCTCTGATACCAACTTCTGTCACGTCCCAAACTCGAAAACCGGGCTCACAAAATTTTTGATCGCCGAATCTGGAGCCAACTGCCTCCGTAGTACCCCATTCTCAGCTCCCAGCACCCATACACCAGGTTCCAATCCTGAGATGCTACAAGGAGGATTTCAAATCATCAGTTTAATTGTAATGAGCATAACCATAAGCATAACCCATGAATAATAACCACAAGAACACCATCACAAAATCCACTATGATCAAAAACTTTTAAGTACAACAAGATAATGCAAATAACGAAAACTCCAAAAGCTCGACTGCACGCTCCCGCTGCTACTATGCTATGACTGCGTCCTGGAGTCACTTGCACGCATCAATCGTGCATAAGCTTATAGAAAGCTTAGAGGGTGGTGTAAGCGTGTGGGTAATATGAGCATGCTTAAAATGCAAGGTCAGAGTAATGTGGAATCATGGTGATGAGTACATGAATGCAATCAGTCGTACCAAGGTTATACGGTGCAAGATATGAATGTTATCGACCATAACACGGCCATGCGATGCGAGATGAAACTCAAGCATGTCAATCCTCATCATATATCAGTACAGTTTTCATTTTGGATGATCACCAGGGTTTAGTACACTCCAAGTGGCACTGCCGCTCTCCTAGCCACACAGTCCAAGTGAGCGTAAGAAACCTCATTATCCGCCTGGCCAATAGTCTGCCAATATCTATCCGGCATGTTGATAGCGGACCCATTGACAAGCTGGTCAAACTCAGCCTAGTATTGCCCCCTACCCTCGGGTGAGTAAGGCCACACTCCTTTCCAACCGACCACGACATAGTGAGAGACGCAGCCTCCTGGTATTCGGCCCTCATGCGCTGGTATATCTACTCAGTTTCGACGTTGGAGTCATCCTCTGGTACCATCAGGTTTAGGAATTTTCACCTAGGGATATCTATGACACCCCTATGCTTAGTAACAATATTTTCGGTATCCAATCCAGCCACCCACGATGTGTCTGTGGAGGCTATGGGCCTGATGTCACTAGGGCATACAGTAATCACAATCACACTAATACAAGTGCATGAATCATACTATCAGGCATGCAACAATACTCCGCGTACCGAGCGCTTATGTGGGGCGACTCCGCCTATCAGGGTGCCTATAAACGATCTGCCCGAAGGCATATACTATGATCAGTTACTTCTCATATCAGGCATACATATGATGCGCATGATCATGAATCATGGATCTATACTATACATGTTATGTGGTGATGGGCTCTGATCAAAACGAAGATGGGCCTAGATGACGTATAAGCTACAGTATGGGCCTATTAATGGGCATTAGGGAGAGTGACAATGCGGACATTTAACCAACATCATCCTTACAATGTGGGCATTTAACCATCATTGTTCCCAAGGCACTACCCGTTATAAACATCATTATATATACCACGGAGGAATCACGCATTGCAATGGACCTAATTGCACCCCATTGGGCCTTAAGTACATCAATTGGGCCGTATCATATGGGCCTTATATTCATCAAGTGGGCCGTATCAATGGGCTGCACCAACGGGTCTTACGTAGATTGCAATGGGCCATAACCCATGGGCCTTGCATACATCACAATGGTATACATACATACATACATATATATATATAAGGTGGGCCTCAACAAGGGCCACCAATACATCAAGATGGGCCTCAACGATGGGCCTTAAATTATCTCCAAAATGGTTGGACAGTTTGGATGAAACACATGCATCATGATGGATCCCATAGGGATGGAGAGGATGGTCGGCATACACGAAGTACATACCATATGGTGGGGCCCACACTAATGGAAAGTGTGGATTACAATACATGCATTAGTGGGTCCCATGTGGGGCCCAGCATAATGTTTATTTTCCATCCAGCCCATTGATAAGATCACTCAGACTTGGGGGCCCACGGTAATGTTTATATGACATCCAAACTGTTCATAAGGCCACTCAGACCTAGGGCCCACTGTACTGTTTATATGACATCCAAACCGTTCATAAGGTCACTCAGACCTAGGGCCCACTGTGTTGTTCATTACCATCCAAACTATTCATAAAGTCACGTGGACCAGGGGGCCCACGGTGATGTTCATTTTCCAGCCAACCTGTTGATAGGGTCACGTGGACCTGGGGTGGGATTGGGGCCCACCGTAATGTTTATTTTCCATCCAACCCTTTGATGAGGTCACATGTGACCTGGGCCCACCATGATATTTATCTGACATCCAACCTATTTAAAAAGGTCACGTGGACCTGGGAAAACTGGGCCCACTGGAACGTTTATTTGCCACCTAAACTGTTCATAGGGTCACGGGCAGGGGCCCACCGTAATGTGGTTCGTAAATCCAGCCTACCCATTATGTGTGTCCCACTTGGCTGAGGGTTCAGACCAAGTTTCAGCCGCATCCAAATTTCAGGTAGGCCCCACCAAGTGATTTTATATGTTTTAGGCATGTCTTCACATGATTTTAGATAGTGTGGCCCACCTGAGTTTCGTATACGGCTGATTTCTGGGGTGGCCTCCTGGTCCAGGGGGACCCATCAAATGCATGGTGTTGATGGTCGACACACATCATGGTGAGGCCCACAGCTGGGGCCGTGAGGCCTAGCCCGTCCGTCCGTCCACCCGCCCACCTGCGCAGGACGCTACTGCGTCCTCAGCAGCAACAGCAGCGGTTGCCCTTTTTTTTTAAAAAAAAATCTATTTTTCTATAGATTTTCCATGGTGGGGCCCACATCAACAAAATCCACTCCGTCCACTTGCTCCTACGGCTCAAGACAAGCCAAACGAGTCTAATATCCGAAGTATTTCGTATATAGGGTCATCAGGTGGATTTTTAACGGTAAAGACCACCATTTTCCAAGATACGGCCCACTAGATACTTGGATTAATTTCATTTCTCGGCTCAACGCCTAAAATGATTTAAAGGATGGAATGGATGGCTTGGATTAAATATATACATCAAGGTGGGGCCTGCATGAGCAGCCCACCCCAAACTTTTATATTATATTTTTTTTTGCTACTAGTACACACCCATGTCAGTATACACACTCCATGTTAGCTATCCCTGCCTCATGTCCAGCGTCCAGAGACGCTGGACGGCTGGGATAGACACAGCATCATGGTGGGTCCCACATGTACGTGGCCCACCTACACTTATATACATATATAATATATATCTTATATAATATTATATATATATATATATATATATATTATATCATATATATATTATATAAAATATAATATATAACAAGAAGGGCATTGGATCCATTTCAACAGTGGATGGTGTGGATCATCACCTACAATAGGGTGGGCCACACCGTCTGAGGCTGATGGACGGGGTAGATATAACGCATTTTGGTGGGATCCACACCATCACAATGGAAAGAGAGAGAGAGAGAGAGAGAGAGAGAGAGAGAGAGAGAGAGAGAGAGAGAAGAGAGACGGTGATGGAGGGGAGGGACCCCTCCACTATGGGCCCTCCATGGATATGTTACGTTCATCAAAATGGGTCCCACCAAGAAGTGGGCCCAAAAATTAAAATCAACGGTGGATCACCCACCTCTAAGCCTTCTTCTTGCTCCCGTAGGCTTGTAAGCTCCTATGCTCGACTTTTAACGGCGGATGATGGAGTTTTTATGGTGGGGATGAGAGATGAGGGGGTGGGAAAATGGGCTACACTTGTTGCTCTTGGAATTGCTTGGGAATGTTGGACGTATGGAGCTTGGGAGAGTAGAGATAGAATAAGGGAAAGAGAAAAATATATATTAAAGGGGATGGGTGATGTAGTGGTTGTAAGGAAAGGGTGATGGGAGGTATGGTTGTGGTTGAAAATGGGGTAAAAGAGGGATGGTGAGGGGAGAGAGAGAGTGGACTTTTGAAAAGGTAAGGATGGGTTGTTGTACTTGGGATATGGCTTGTACTTGACATTGATTGATGGGACATGATATAGAGATTCCCTCGAAATTCGCAACGCGCGACGTTTTTTTGGAATGAACGCAGGCCCACATCTCCTGGCCTGGGTATCAGTTCGGTGCGCGAGTCGCGGCGTTGGAACCACGGCGACGGCGCGATCGGTAAGATACAAGTTTCAGGTCGAGCCGTCTTCAGTATGCAGGACTCGGCTTAAGATTGCGCGCAATCATCGGATACAGTGCGAAGGTTGCCGAAATTCACTGGAAGGACCGCGGAAGCCAACGGAACGGTACGGACTAGGATACGGGTCTTACATATTGGACAGATAATTTGACGATCTCTCAAATATAACATAAATCATCTTATTTAGATACTTTTTGAATTTTCAAAAGTAGGCCTAAATTCTATGATAACATTCATGTTCATTTTTAACATCACCCAGTCCCACAAAAATGGTTATAACTCCGTGGCTGTAAGGTGGATTGGGGTAATCTTAAGCTTTTTCGAAAGATAATTCTATGAGCTTTCAAGTGGGACTAGAATCATCTCATTTGGAGATCATTTAACCTTTTAAAATTAATTCCAAAGTCTATGATGACAATCGTGTTCATTTCCTACATCGCACATTCCACAAAAATAGTCATAACTCCCTTATTATAGGTTGGATTATGGCAATCTTCAGCTCATTGAAATAATAATTCAAGGACTTTTCAAATATGACTAAAATCATTTCATTTAGACATTGTTTGACATTTTAAAAATAAGCTAAAAGTCCAGCTCCAGGAAATAGTTCTATATAATCCTAATCTTTTGAATAAAGAAGAATTTATCTTCTAAAGTAGAGTTGTTTTTATATTTCTCATCTCCTTATATTAGTTTCTTTCCAAGTAAACCCAGTAGAATCTTCACAAAAAGAATAACTCATTTTTCTAAAAGTGAAGTTTTTGTTATCTTTTCTTTCTTATTATTCGTTTCTTAGCAAAACACTCATTTAAGTCTCTCTCTCTCTCTCTCTCTCTCTCTCTCTCTCTCTCTCTCTCTCTCTCTCTCTCTATATATATATATGAAAGAAAAAAATGATTCACCTTTTAAAAGTGAAATATTTGTAATATTTTTTTATTCATTTTCTTCCCAAACAAGTTTATTTCAGCATAACAAGTAAAAAGAAGAAAAAGAACTCATTTTTTTGAATTGGCAATTTCTACTGGAGGGAATAATTGAAAAGCACCAAAGATTGTCAGATATTAATTAGTTGAAAAGTACGAAAGATTTTCAAAGAAGAGTGCTAATAAAAGAGTTAGCAAGAGTATTGATAAAAAATAAAATAAAAGGGTGCAACTATTTAAAAAGGTCTATGGGCATTTTTTTCCAAAAGTTTTGAAAAACATGTCAAGGCTGTAAAAATTAGGTATTTAAAAAGTGATGTTATTTGATAGCTCCCGCAAAACCTAAGCTCTACGTAGGGAGAAAAAAGGTCTTTTATGATTATTATTATTATTATTATTATTTTATTTTAATTTCATACTAGCAAAGAGACTGCAATTACCGATTTGCTTTATGTTGGCCGATATCATGCATTTCTTGGGCAAAGGTAATAGACATAAATTGCATGGTGACCGTAACATTGTGCAGCTATATGGTGTCAAGATTATGTGGGGCCCTCCTTGATGTATGTGTTTTATTCACTTCCTCCGTCCATTTGCCAACTCATTGTAAAGGATCTGTGCATGGTAATTGCAAAGAGTCTGCAATTACCGATTTGCTTTATATTGATTTCATGCATTTCTTGGGCAAGGGTAATAGGCATAAATTGCATGGTGACCGTAACATTGTGCAGCTATATGGTGTCAAGATTATAAGGGGCCTTCCTTGATGTATGTGTTTTATTGACTCGTCCATCCATTTGCCAACTCATTGTAAAGGATCTTCCCATGGTATTAGGACTATTGTGTCCTACAAACCCCCCCCCCCCCCCCCACCCACAAATTTCTGTTCATGAGTCTAAAATTGAAGCATATCCAAATAGTAGGGATTGAATGCCTGCAGTTGAAAACATCTTAAAGGCCATGGAAGTCTTGAATCAAGATGATATTTGTGTTTTTCCTTCATCTAGGTTCATGTGACCTTGTAAAGAGCTTGGATGACAAATAAACATCACTATGAACCCCAAGGAAGGTTTCAACAGTGGAATTTAATTTTCTTATTAATGTTTTGTGTGGTGGTCTATTGGAGCTTTGGATATATTTTAATTTTGAGTTATCTCTTTAAATAACCTAACAAAATGGATGGACAACATGGATAATTAAACACATATATGACAATAGGCCCCACATAGTCCGGACACTTTCAAAACTTCCATGGCCCCAAAAAAGTTTCAATGGTAGGCATTCAATCCTGTTCAATCATATGGCGTGGGATTGAATAAATACAATTGAAAATTTCTCAGAGGCTTGAAAGTTTTGAATCTGAGTTGATATCTATGTTTTCCCTTCATCTCAAGTTCAAGTGACTATATAAATCGTCTCGGTGACAAATAATCGTCACTGTGGACCTAAATGAAGGTTTCAACAGCGAACTTTCATTTTCACAATTATTTCGTTTGGTGTAGTCTATTTAAGCTTTGGATATACTTAAATTTTAGGCGCGTGGCTTAAGAGGTGCTGGAAAAAAAAGGACAACATGCATCAAAGTGGGCCCGACAGCCAACGAAATAGAGCCAAACGTCTGGCCGCGGTAGCTTACCCACCTTTTACCACATTCACTCAATGCCTGGCCATCCATTACGCCTGCTTTAATGGCTTGTCTTTTCCGTCTGACTTTTGTGACCTTTCTTTCAACTTTGCTCTTCCATCCCCGAAGGTCGGTGTCATTGCAGGGATGGTCCCATGTGATGCTCGTTAGTTACCATTTCCCCTCATTGCTCTCGGCTCTCGACTCTCGACGACCCTTGGTACGTACGTATCCCTTCATCTGGGCCTTTAATGACCTAATCAACGGATTGGATGTCAAATAAACAGTACAGTGGGCCTCAGGAGGAATTTAATGGTGGATATCCAATCACTATTGTTTGCCTGTGGTGTGATCCATCTGATATTTATATCCCTCTCATTTTTAAATTCACTTGTTAAAATGATCTGTAAAAATGGATGAAGCACATACATCATGCTGGGCCCACAGAGCACCGACCACCAGCCACGGGGCTGGTGGCAGGGGGAGTGGCCAATCCGTTTCCTCTACGTAGAATCCGGACGCGGATTTCCTGGGGAAAGGTTTCGCAGGAACTGCGCTGGAAACTTAGGTGAGGCCTACCTTGATGTTTGTAAGAAATCCACCGCGTCCATCCGTTTTTTGAGATCTTTTTAAGAGACGGGGTCAAAAATGAGGGGGATCCAATACTCAAGTGGGCCGAAAAACGTGAAGATTAAACGTCCACAGTTGAAATATTCGTGGGGCATCAGAAGTTTTGAATCATGCTAATATTTGTGTTTTCAATTCATCTTAGTAGGAATGACGCTACGAACGGTACGGACGGCATGTAAACATCACTGTCAACCGAGGGAGGTTTCAACGGTAGGGATTTTCCTACCCACCTTTTCCTTTAGTGTGGCCCATTTGAGTCATTGATCCTTCTCATTTTTTATCTCAAGTCCTAAAATGGACTCAAAAAAAAGATGGACGGAGTAGATTTCTCACAAAAATCATGGTGGGCCCACCTAGGTTTCTTCCAAGAAGGCTTTCGCAGGAAATCTGCGTCCGTAGAATCTAGGCCGTTGAAATTCGTAAACGGATTGGCTACTCCCCCTGCCCTCAGCCCGGTGGCTGATGGTCGGTTCTCTGTGAGCCCCACCATGATGTATGTGTTTCATCCATTTATTTCATCCATTTTTACAGATCATTTTAGGGCTTGATCCCGAGAATGAGAGGGATATAAATATCAGGTGGACCACACCACAGAAAAACGATAGTGATTGGATATCCACCATTAAAATCCTCCTAAGGCCCACTGTACTGTTTATTTGACATCCAATATGTTGATTAGGTCATAAAGACTCAGATGAAGGGAAAAAAATATATCCGTTGGATCCAAAACTTTTATGGCCCCCAAAATTTTTTTTAATGGTGGACGCTCAATCAACACTATTTCCTGTAATGTGGTCCACTTGAGATTGGGATATACCTCATTTTTTGTCTCATACCATAAAATGATCTATAAAAATAGATGGACGGCATGGATGATACACATACATTATGATGGGTCCCACATATCACCGACCATCAGCCATTGGCGGGTGGCAGGGGGAGCAGCGAATCCGTTTCCGTGAAATTCATCAGCTTCACTGTGCATAACTGAAATCATCCCTATCAAAAACCCAGAAGGGGCATACCACGGGGATTAAAGTACCGTTGTGCCTACATCCCATATATTCACTTACTGTGTCCACCTAAATTTAGGAAATTTAAAATTTCAGTATCTTCCTTTAACCTCGGCTTCACCTTTTGAATGGCTTAGATGATCAAATAACAATATAGTTGACCCACATTTCATCTAGAAGTTTGTATGGCTGGTATTTCATCTTCATTTCCCCCTTTTGGTGTGGCCCATTTTAATTAGGCCTAACATTGTGGGACAGATCTAATGGACGGATTATATGATACTCATGCATCACAGTAGGCCGTACATAGCTTGAACAAATGGCAATTCAAATACATGCAATGATTTTATTTATTTATTTTTACTTTAAAGTAGCTATGGTCGTGGATTAGTTTTAAAAGGTAGTGGCAGGTCGCTCTCATTGACAAATATCGAGCCCTTGCCACAAGTTCGGTTGGTCTAACTTCCGAGCCATGCTCCTACCAGTCAACACGGTTTCTTTGTTTTCATGTAATAGCATGGATAAACAACGTGGATAAAACAGATGCATCACGGTGGGCCTTCAGAGCTTTGACACCAGCTAGCCTTCAGATGCATCAATGTGGGGCCCACATGTGTAGTGGATTTCAAAATATGGGACCAAATGCAATTCCATCCCACGTCATCCTAACCTTTATCATCCTCGCCAAATGTGGATGGAATTTGCACAGGATCAAATGCAATTCTATCCCACTTCCCATTAGTTATTACGTTTTCTCATATACTAGTGAAAGTGGCACCAACCATGCACACACAAATTAGATGGGATAGAAAGAGTATGAGAAGCTGGAAAGGGAAAGTAAGAACCAGAAAAATTATAAACATGTTTGTCGTGAGAGAGAGAGAGACAGACTTCACACATGGTTACAAAAGTACTGGATTACCCGTCTCCATATTTCCCTGTGCTAGAATGTACTCAAGCTTTAAATCTAGTTAGTTTTCTTTGCTGACGTCCTAACATGAGTCTAGGTAACAGATCGACAGTTTTCTTTGCTGACGTCCTAACATGAGTCTAGGTAACAGATCGACGCATGTGGCATGAATTTTACATAACGGCCACCGTAGATCTCATAGAGCGTCTATTGCACATTCTTATTACAATATGCTAAACACAGGGAGTCCTTGTGACCTACTCATATTGAAAACCTGAAAAGACAAAAACCTTTATTATTGCTTAAATCTAAGTTTGTCGAAGGCTTTTTTTGAATAAAATTTAAATGGTATATTAGCAACAACTATATGTTTCAATTCTTAAAATGTTCTTGGCTTTGTTTAAAATGTCTTCTCATATCCTTTGAATATTTAAACCTTTGTCCTAAAATATTAATTTTGAGGGCAAAATGTCCAAAAGCTACCCTTATTGTGTATGTGAAATGCCAAAAAGCCATACCATCAGGAATAGTTTGGAGAGGAATATCCATCACTGATCTACATTGGGCCTTAACCAAGTTTCTAAATGGCCTGATTTTTTAGTGTGCCATCACATGGGGCAGGCATTATCTATGAATATACATGATAACATATACACAACACACTGGGTCTACAAATCAAGGGTGGGTGCTATTCTTAATGGCGTAGCCACCAGATTTATGGATCAACCAGGTTTCTAAGCAGGAAGTGTGTATAAGGTGGCTGAGTGGATGTCATTAACACATCATAGTGGGGTCCACAACGGTGGTTTGCACCACATTGTGGTGGGCATGTCCACACATGGTGGACGTTTATACCAAATAATCTTCTATTTCCCAGTTGAGAGTGAGGTCTAAAGTTCAAACACCTGATCCATAGCTCAAGTGGTAGGCTGAGTGAAGATACCCTCGTTTCAACATTGAGGTCTTGGTATCGATTCCTTAGTGGGGGTGGCTAACCGTGGAGTGTGTACTAACAAGCTAACCTAAAAAAAACAAAAAAAAAAAAAAAACAAACAAAACAACACAAAAACAAAAATAAAAACAAAAAGATCTGAAGTCCAGCCAGTTGGAACACAAATTACTGTCCTCTCAAGGGATTACTTCCATCCTTTTATGTGTATGCAACACCTAACTTTTCCAATAGGTGGGCCCAAGAAGAGGACTACTCTGTGCAAAAATAGCCTAGTCCACTCTGAAAACTGTCCTTTACCGGCAGTCAAAACCGCCGGCAAAATCCTAGAAAACCGCCGACAAATCCTTTGCCTGCAGTCCAATAACAGCCAGCAAAGCCTCGGTCGGTAAAGGCTTTACCGGTAGTCAGGACCTTTACTGACGGTTGTGTTGGACACCGCTCAATTATCAGCTTTTTATTGAAACGCTATCAAAGGCTACGGGTAAAATCCATAGCTGAATATAGTTATAATATAAAAACATATGGCTATGAATTAAATCCGTAGCTATAGAACTCATGGCTACTGATAATCCGTAGCCATAGAGTAAATCTTTTACGTCAACAAGAAAAAGGAAGAGAGAGAGAGAGAGAGAGAGAGAGAGAGAGAGAGAGAGAGAGAAGAAAAGGTGACACAAATGTATCCTAGTTTTTTGTTTTTTGGTTTTTTTTTACACTGCGAATGTTACCATCCTTGCTTAGGCCTTCTCTTTCACTGGAGATGTTATCAAATGATGCAATGTGGTCACTTGGACAACTATGCTTGGACCTGAATCGCGAGAGTGGATCGAATCGGTGCACTTGAGGCTAAAATTCCTCTCATTGCCCTTGTGGAGAAAATGTCACAGTGGCCATGGAAGGACCACCACCAGGCACAATGAATAAGGCTGGTCATGGGCCCAATGAGCATTGAATCCATTGAAGCCTAGCAAATCTGCCTGACCTGTAGCCCACAAAATGAGAGAAGACCATAACTGAAAGGACTAAGAAAGGGAAATGGAAATCAATTAATAAACAGTACGAGGTGAATTAAGATGCTAAAATATGGACTGCCCACTATCTCCGTAAACTGCTCCCCTTTAGAAAATCCCCAAAGTTTCAATGCTAAAATCTCCCAACAGAATAACACAAATTGCATGAAAAACATTTCAGAATGACAGCTAATGAATGGAGGATGAATCATCCATAGTGATAGATAGTTACAAGCAAGGAATCCCAAAGGTCGGGATACACATTAAGAATGCACAGGTTCCTGAAAATTAGAAAGGTAAATATATAAAGAAATTAGCAAACACAATCCCAAAGGTCAACTTTAAGAAGGCATCCATGAATCTTGCTAATATGATTTGGCAAATCCAACATATCAAATCCAATAGTTCCAATAGTGGGACATAATAAACATGGCATCTTGCAGTGCAATAGGACAGAGACTCATCTATGGTGAACTTGTGGAAACGCAACATGTCCATCATACTGACATGTGCAAGAACACATGTAGCAGACAAGCTGCACCTTCAAAAAAAGAACTTACAAGTGCATTGGGTTTAAGTGTCGGGATACACATTACAACTTACAAGTGGGGCCAACAGTTGTGAGATACAAACTTTGCTTTCATAAGCTCTGCCATAGATGGAAGATGTGTAAAAAACCTTACAGAACGAAGCTTTTAACCTGCCTGTCAATGTCCTACAAAAGACGGATAAGAAAAGAATATAAATATCAATTGTCTAGGAAAAGGATGGCTAAAGATGGCAAGGAACTTTCAATTAGATTTGGTTGGGTCATATATAACAAAATGAGAACTAGTAAAATTATAGAAATATTATTAATGCAATCCAAATTTACACTTGGGATGTGAAATTACTATTCTTAGTTGATATGGGTTTCAAAGAATGGATTGGCGACAAACAAATCCAGACGTACTGGCTCCTTGAAGAGTTCCTTACTGACATAAATTACACTACTGCAGTTAAGAGTTACACATGTTGTAGAGGCAAATATCATATACAAGGACCAAACAAATCAATACCATATTAAGTAAACCTGAAATAGATGTTTGCTAAGCCTGCATGTGTGTGGAGCTGTGCCCATCCACATGTAGCCACACATGCCAATATGGAAGATGTGTATGAGATCCTAGCTTTTCATAATTTCATTAGATGAACCAAATTGATTGGATGTTCTCATGCAAAAATCAGGCAGTGTTGCTTCTCAGGTTGGGGACAAAATACAAAAGAAATCTTCAGGCAACTTACTGCAAGGTCAACAGTCCCAAGGCCAAAAACAACAACAATAGATCCTGGTTCTACCTTTGCTGTGTTCCAAACTACTCCAAATCTGGAAAAAAAAAAGTGGGCCCCACATGTACAGTTTATTAGGCCAAGCAAATGTTTATCCTCCTCATATATAACACCCACGAGCCAGCTAATTCCATCTCATATATAACACAGCAATAGTAATATCATAATACTCATTACCTGGTCTGTCTACTGGCTAGTGCATTTCCTCAAGTTCATTACACGTAGAAGAATCTCTCTTCTAATTTTTCCAGTTTATGAGATAAACATATGAAACTGAAGGCAACACATTTATGTCTGCAATTCAGTTTAAAAAAATTGCTAACCCAACTGTGGATGAAGCATAATGGAAAAAAATGCAATGAGAAAATAACATTCGATTTTCACTTTTGAAGTTGGACCACTTACTATCTTACTTCTAACCGGTTGCTAGGTAGCAATAATTAGATAGTTAGGATTGTTTGATTCATGTGATTATATGCTCTGTCCACAGCTGACGTGCCAAGACTATATTACCTTCCTTTTGTCACTGGCCTGAAAATAGAAAACTTTATAATCAACATTCCACATTTAATCTGTCTTACCAGACAGAATCATCCACCATGGGGCCCACTGCATGATTGATTTTAGCAGGATCTTCCATCCATTCATCTAGTGTCCCACCATGAAGCATGCCTATAGCTCAAAAGTCATAGTTTCTGAATTGCTGCGCTGCATCCGTTCATCTGGCATAATGCATGCCTATCAACCTACTTCATTTCATGGATTAAATCACTTACAAGAACACATTAAATAAAAACTCAACCTATCTGAATAATGAATTATCCAAAATAATAAGCAGCAAAAAAAGAAAAACCAACAATCAGTAAATACATACCTGGGTAACCCTGATTGAATTCAGAGCAGCCCAATTAAGTAACTAAGAATTCTAGAATCAGATCGTTGAAACAATTCTACTATCTGATTTTGTAAGTAAATGCACTTCTTTTAACAAATTAAGGATTTGTGTGATTTTGTTGATGTCTAAGATAGTGAAGCTGTTTCACCTACTAATTATTATTTTTTTAAAGTAATGCATTCATGATTGCTTATTAGACTATGTTTAACAGCTTCGATATCAAATCTGTTCGGGACCAGCTAGGAATATTGTTTGATTCATGTGATTATATGCTCCGGCCACAATTGGGACCTACAATTGGGATGGTCTAGATAGCCATACATCACTGTCAGATCTTGTAGGTTTGGTGGTATCATAGGTCCCCATAAAAGAAAAGCAAACTAAGGTAAAAGCAATATAGCAGTTAACTTCATTCACAAACAATATGATGATGCAATCAGGCCACCTATGACCGGCATATACAAGCAGAAGTTCACAAACTATAGAGTAACAACCCCTAAGTCCCTATGTTAAAAAATAATGCAAAAAAAGAGTACAAGAAACATAAAAAGTTACCATATTTAGTTCTGGTGCATGCCTGTGACCTTGGTAGATGTTGTGAGGAAAAATAACAAGTTGTAAAATAAGAAATATCACCACTTTCGTGATATTCATCATTAAAGAAAAAGGGAAAAATAACCTGGAACTGCATTATGAGGAATCTGTTTATGACCTTTGCCAAGCCCACAATATTCATACATTCGACATGAGATAATTAATGATGCACAGATTTGTGAAATTACCTCAGTGACTTTGGATATTGAAAACTTCTAAGTGGTGATGTTAGTAGTGTTTATCAAGAATGGTGATCAGAGAAATTTAGAAATATGACAAACCAGAACAAAAATTATCCTTCCATAAGAAGTTAGCTGAAGGTATTGCAAATACAACACTTCTGACTATTCCTTAAAGAACTAATGAATCAAGTCATCAAAAAAGCAAATAACCATGACATTATGCTCCTTATAGTTTCATGAGACAACAAAAAAGAAAACAAAAGTCAAGAGAGTGCTAAATTCTCAACCCTTATTTTTGCTTATGAACTCATGAAGGGCTATCTGTTTAACTACTTTGGGAAAAGAAAAAGAAAAATATGAAGTAGCCAGTGGAACATTGGGAAATAGTGAAAGCCTGAACTGAAGTGAGAGATACGGCTGAATGTCGACCCCTAGTGTGAGCCTACAAATGGGCAAAACCATTTATCGACCAAACAGGAGAAACCTTACATTTTCACCTTTAATCGGCTATATAAGTAAAGGAGGAAAAAATGCTTCTCAGACACATAGGATGTGTAAGCATTGATATGGTTGTAGTATAGTAGTAGAATTTATTTTGATTATTGTTTTCTATACTCTTAGGTGTGCATACGAATAGATGTTGTTGTATAACTCTTAGACGCATTCGTACTGCTATACTAGTATTGTATTGCTGAATATAGTTTGATTGCATGGTCAGAAATAATTTGTACAATTAAGCAGCTATCCTAGGTTATTGAGATCCACATATGAGACTCCCTCCCTTAGAGCTCATTTCTGCTACACAAATCCAAGAGGACTTGAAATGCAGACAGTTTCTGAAAATGGGTCCTGCTAAAACCATTCATGTTGTCGTCGAGTGGAGAGAAGCCCATCCTTTCCAACTATTTTTTCTTAGGTGCAGTGTCAGAGAACCACAGATCATTATCAATGAAATGAATTCACAACCGCATAAGTAGAAACACCTATGTTTGGGACTACCCACCCATCCATACTTCAAGAAAGCATGAATCATTTTTTGCTGCCTTAATTATCCGAAGCTTACCTTTTAAAAGATGCTTGGTGCTTGTGGACCCACTTCTATTGTCACGAGATAAAAAGAATTCATTTGAAAAGATTAGCCTCATTTACTTTTAGTAAATGCATGAGCGGAACATAATTTTGATGGAATGATTAGAGACATACTTTTAGTAAAAGAGTCATACGCTGCCAGAGTATCAAATAACTCCCTATATACGTAATGCGTGTCTCTTAATAGTATATACAGGTATTCAACAATGACAAGTGGGGCCCATAGCCTAGTAATATGTACCATTTATCTATTGATTACCATCATTATAATTACCAAAAATCAATTATCAGCCTTATCATGGTCATGTCAATAGCTATACATGCTACATCAGGCAGTTAAAATAGAAGATATAGGCACAAATTTATGAATGGGCCATTCAATGGAATGATTATAAGCATAAAGACCTACATACAAATTTTTCCACAAAGGCCAATATGAATATTCATATACAAACTGTAGAATCCATAAATATTAGTAGCAAGTCCACATTGAAAGCAAGTCCAATACTAATTCCACAAGTTGTACATGGAAGTCTTGATCTTTTATCAGTTGAAAGCAAAACCACATTGAAAGCAAGTCCAATACTAATTCCAAGCATGAGCATCGATTGGAAAAGCAACACCAAGTCCTCGGACATAACTGTTCAAAAAGAGGATAGGACCTGAGCACTTGCATTAGACAGCTAAATAAATATCTCCAGCCTAAAATTTGGATTGAAACATCTGCCATCTATTTTTTATGGTCTTGAGAAAGCAAGGCAAATCATTTGTATAATGCAAATGAGAGAGAGAGAGAGAGAGAGAGAGAGAGAGAGAGATTTTAATTAGATTGGATAACATACAAAAAGCATATCAGATTTTTCCAAAATTGGAAAAAAACCCATCTGAAGATTGGAGATCGCCTATATCCATGCATAAAAAGCCCAAAAATCTCCAACCACGAGCAAATTCACCATATTAAGAACAAAAAGCATACAAGTACTTCCAAGGCTCCAGCACAGACATTCTCGAGTTCAAAACTTATTTGTAATATCCATCTCCAAAACAGCAGAAATCGCAAAACCTAGGAGGGAGGGAGGGAGGGAGGGAGGGAAGGGAAAGGAAGGGAATAGAATCGAGGGCAGAGGGATGTTTTGGTGAAATGCCATTGTGGTATGATTTCGGCTAAGATCTGTACCTATTTACAGTGAGTAAAAGGACCAGATCTGCCGGACCTGGTGCTCTACTCGTGTAGGATGGACAAGCACAACAACTGCGGTTTTCGGTTCATGCAGGAGGATGGAAGACACAGAGAGAAAGAGAGGTAGATCGAGCGAAGAGGGAGATGGGTGGGTTCGAGAGTGGAGAGGGAGAGAGAGAGACAGTGAGAGAGAGGTAGAGAGAGATCGAGCGAAGAGGAGAGGTGTTGAGAGAGAGAGAGGCGCAGAGAGAGAGAGAGAGAGAGAGAGAGAGAGAGAGAGAGAGAGTTGGCGATGTGGAGAGGGAAAGGGCCGAATGAGATTAGGGCATCCGTGATTTTGATTTAACAGTGAACCTTTGCCCGCAGCTGGCTTTGGTTCCAGTCGGCAAAGGGTTCCATCCATCATCGGTTTTGCCCTCGTTTCTAGTAGTGTGGCCACACCATAGAAAATAATTTCTAGCCGTTCATAAATAGCAAATTACTGAGTATGATCCAATTTCTAGTTGTTACAGACACCAACATTAATTGACACTCACGTACTATAACACCTTGACAAGAGAGTACTCAATAGACAGAGAACGCAATGACCTATTGCATTCCTTCATTTACCCTTCTCGCTCTTATACCACTAGTTTGGTTAGTCTAGCTTCCAAGCCATGCTCCTACCAGTCAACATAGTTTCTTCCTATTAATGAAAAGGGAATTTGACAGTACTGGCCTCTATGTATGGTCAAATTTCTTAAAGAGATTCAACCTTCCAAATATTTCAAAGATGGCCTTCTGACAAGTTTTGAATTTTTTTTAGACTGAAATGCCCTTGTCCTTGGTTTAATAGTTATATAGTTTTTAAGTGAATAAGAAGTTACATCATATTTAACGCTGAGAAAGTGATGTGGACGAAAATCTTTTTTGGGTGTGGTCAAGGCCCAACTCGTGGGGCCCACATTGATGTATGTGTATAATCCATGCCGCCCATCCTTTTAGCCATGTTATTTTGGGGCTAGGGCTCAAATATCAGCCTAATATAGAGCTCGTGTGGGCCACATAATAGAAAATAATGGTGACAGTGACACCCACTGTTGAAACTTTCCAGGCTCACTGTGATGTATGTTAGAAGTAAACACTGCCCAACTCAGAACTTTTTGGACCCACGGCGAGTTGGCCGAAAAGGTGAACGGAACAGATCATCCTATTGTGGGCCTTAGGTATGGTACCAATGGTTAGCCTTTTATTTAGTAATAAAGGAAGTGAACATATAACATGACAACTACGACCCATATAACAACACAACCATAACCTATATAACAGGATAACTACGACCCATGACAACTATAACCCATATAACATGATACTTACGGCTCATATAACAAGACAATTGGGACCCATACAACTACAACCTATAAAACAGGACAACCGTGACCCATATAACAGGACAACTACGACCCATACAACTATGACCCATCACTATGGAAAAATCACGAATTTGCAACGGACCAAATCCATTGCAAAACCAAATAAACAATGGATTTCGTCCGTCGCTTGGTATGTGGCTATTTATTGGGTCGTAAATTTTTTGCGACGGATAAAATCTGTCGGTAAGTTGGGTGGATGATTACCGACGAATTTTATCCATCGCAAAAATAAAAAATCCGTTGCCAAAATTCGAAAAAACCTACCCGAACTATCGTCATTAAAAATATTGGTGACGGATACGGTCCATTGCTAATATGTGGAGAGATAGATTTGGTCCGCTAAAATATCTGTGAATAAAAATATATATATATATCGTCAGATTAGTTTTTTTTTTTTATCAATCTTACACCTAATAGTCATTCAAAAAATAATTCACATGATTGTTTACTAAGAATCTTATTCACAAAATTGCTAACAACTCAATTCAGCAAAGAAATGGCCTAAGTGGGGCTAACCCAAACAGCAATTCTCATAGTTTCAAGTTGGACATGAAACATGGAATTGCAAAGAGAATTTGGTTGTCGCTATGTCCCACCTCCACTATAGTCAAATTTCTACATATTTCATTACAATATAGCAGACTTGTAATCCGGTTCAACCAATCGCCCAAAGCTCTCTAACATATTATTAACTGGGATTGCTAGAACTACTGCCCAAAATTCCCAACAAATTTTGCAGTTGATGTTTGCCAACTGCAATTTGCAATCAGAAGAAAGGGAAGACTGACCCTGGCAATGGATTCCGGTGTTGGAATTCCAAGCAAATCAATCACGGGATCCAATTGATGCACCACATTCTTTCCAGGGAACAATGGTTTCCCTGTAAGCATTTATGCAAATATGCATCTTATGCTCCAAATATCGATTGCAGGAGTGTACTGCAAAACACGGGAAAAAAAAAAAAAAAAAAAAGAATCTTAAAGCCCAACGGCCCACATAAATTTATCCTCAAAATAACCACAATTTGGCATGAACCTTGTGGACCAAACATACAATTAAATGGAGCTTCATAAAAGAACTATCCCATGTCATGCAATCTATAGATGTGAAAGCAACAAAAGATTCCACCACAATGCATGTGTACATTCCTTTGTGTGCATTTGGATGCATTATTCGATTTAATATAATCTTTGTTTAACTAAAAAAAGGCAAGTGCAATTCGCAAAAACTAATGAAACAAAGAAGACTTAAAGAAAATTAAAAGGTAAGTGCAACTCACAAAAACGAATGAAACAAAGAAGACTTGAAGAAAATAAAGAATGAGAATTCTTCATGTCATCCATGGCATCTTCAAAAAAAACAAAAACAAAAACAAAAACAAAAGAGTGCGTGAAAATGATGAATAGAAATTGTATCATGTTTTCAAAATAGAGGTTTGCTAAGGCCACATGAATGCCATGCATGTGAGGTGCGAACTTTCCATGAATGCTAAAGAAGAATGCTACAATTTTCTCATTGGGAATTTGAAGAACTGTTAAAAGACTAACAACCACCTACAAGTTCGTTTGGAGGTTAGCTTAACATACAAGCCATTTCACATGCCAACCTGTTCCTATGTAGGCCATCCTAGCCGTGCAAGAGACGAGACGCATCATGAAGATCTGGTCCAAAAACGAGGCTGGTCCACTCAAGACAACCATCTAATCAGACCTGCCAACCATCCGATTCAACTACCTGTGATAAACAGCCTTTGGAATCCACGTACTCTAAAACAATCTTCAACGCCCATCTGTCCAGAGTACAAACTGCAGCCCCATTACTTCCCCAACTTCAACCATTACACGCGTAACCTCAAAATCTGTCCCAAATCACACCCTCAATCAGTCCTTAATTAGTGAGCATCCAACCTATAATCTACAGCCCGATTACCATCACTTTTTGAATTTACAACCTAAGAACAATCGACCAAACTTCCCAAATCTGTCCATATTCCAGCCCAATCTTTGCCCCCATCTAGTACCAAAATTACAAATGCACACGTAGCTGGACATTTTTTAGTTGGATGGCAGGAGAAGATCGCTAGGCTTTTTTTTTTTTTTTTTTTGAAGAGCTATGAATCATTTTTATTAGATAATGGCTTGATGACTAACAAGCCAGAAAAATACAAAAGACGGGAGATAAAGGATCTAATACAGAGCGAGCTACATTGAAACAACCTACTTGTACTCACAAGTCAGGAATTACTCCCGGAAGCATACCATATTTCTGAAATAGTTGAGTCCATGACAACAGCTAATATATTCTTATAGTCTCACACAAGAGCCCAAGTAAAGAAGATAAAAATTTTAAAAAATAAAAAGTATTTCCAATTGATAGAAGATGGAACCAACTCATCATACAAAGCAACTGCATCGCTAACCAACTTATTCAATTCGGTCCAGAAAGAGAATAGTGTGCCAACCACATGACTGACATGAGCACAACAAAAGCACAAGAAATTTAAAAAGATGAGACCTATACCTTCTCACCAGCAGACACATTCGTTCTTCCTTCAGCTTCTCCAGCAGAAAGACTTCCAACGCCAACTAATGGCAAAACTACAAGTAATCATATTGCAATCATTTGAGTATGATGTTTTAACTTGCATATATTTTGATGTTCTCTAAATATGAGACAGTTGCATATGGAGACCAACTAGTGAATTCCTACTGAGGTAAGCATGTAATGGAACTATTTTAAAATTAGTTACATATCTTCCAATTTGAGGACTAGTCTTTAATAGATCTGTGTCTAGTACCTTTTTGTCAAGCTGGAACAGGATCTTCATTAACCCCAGATGCCAAGCTTTTTGGTGTTCTTGCCTGAAATAGAGATGCAGTACAAAAATAATTTGTAAACTTTGTAAAAAAATGATATTCAAATATTTAATTATAATATATGAAATTAATGTCTGGTTGTAATGAAAGTAGAAAGATACTTAGGATGGATGTTCAATGTAATGTTCTCCATGAAAATCTCACTTACCGATCAAAAGGCAAAAAATAAGTAAGATGCAAGAGACATGTAGTTTACAACTTTTTGTATGCATCTCCACATGAACAAAGGTCTAGACATACACTAATAGACCTTTGGAAAGAAAAAGAAAAGCAGAGAGAAATTTAAAAAGTGACGATGTTTTGGTAGGTTAAGAGATCATAAGAAGAATGCTTACAAGGAGATTCAAATGCATGAAAAGCTTGATGGGAGTGTCTTCTTCACCTGCAAATCTTTAAGATGAGATGCAGAAAATATGAACATCCATAAATAGCCATATACTAATAACACAACATAAAGATCACACATTTATCAAAGATCTGTCCATTATCACCCCACATTGACATATCATAGTTAAATGTAATCATCATCATTAAATTAGCCTTTTTTTCCAACTAATCGGGTTCCAGCATCATGGTTTAATGTAAAGGATGAATATTAATAGCAACTTTACTTATAACAGACTGGAGCTCAGGTAGTGGAGCATTGGCACCCTGGGCGGCTGCATCTACAACTACTTTAGAATCTGCTTTTGGATGAATAGATTTGGAAACTGCCACATCCCGTAAACCTTGGGAAGTCAATTGCAAGCTGCCAGTACACAATATATGTGCCACATTAGCTTCTATAACAACATCACACAACTTGAAAAAGATTTTATATATGTAAAAATTTGGAGGTTTGGAGGTAGATCTAGAGTCTAAAGGCCTAAAAATTAGCAAAATAAAGACCAAGTATTGGAATGCAACTGTAAAAGGAATAGTAATAGAGGCAAGGCTTTACTTAAAATTTTATGGCCAAAAGAGTCAAAAAGATTTGTTTCATTTCCTTAGCTCTATTATCCAAAATGGAGGGATTAATGAGGATGTTTCCAACTGAATCAGAAGCAAGTGGACAAAGTGGAAATGAGTCTCTAGAATGCTGGGTCATCACTGTATGCCACTGAAACTTAGGGCTTATTTGGATTTGCTGAAATATAAATTACGCACTTTGTTTGTTTTTGTAAATTTCCCGGAAATGTGGTTTCCATTTCACCAAATGCCCCACATGTGCAAAATTCTAAAATCCCTAATTTGTAAAAAAAAAAAAAAAACTCAATTCGGGGTCCACATTCAAATCTGTAAGCCCTAAAATCCCCAAATCCCTAAATGAGGGTCCACATCGAATCAGGAATCCACAAATTGCTTAATCCCTAAATCGGCATTGAGATTGAGAGACATTGTGTGTGTGTGTGTGTGTGTGTGTGTGTGTGTGTGTGTGTGTGAGAGAGAGAGAGAGAGAGAGAGAGAGAGAGAGAGAGAGAGACCTCACAGTCGTGAATGAGCTAGCCTTTTTTTTTTTTTAGAACACAGAAAGGGTTAAGCTTGCATTTTTATTCATAATTCATTTGCATTTGAACTTGAATGGACAAAAGAAGCAAGAAATCAATCCAGGCTAATCACTAAGAATTCAATCTCGACGTACATCTAACTCATGTATAACTAACTCTCTCTGGGACCTACTTGTCAGATTACCTTGAAACAACACATCCTCAATTTTCGAGTTTGCAATGTTGAAAAGATCATTAGCAACATGGAATTCATCATTAACACCCAAATCAAAGAAATTCAGGAGCTGGGAGTGGATCTTCAAACTGCTATTAGGATTGTGATAGAACGGGGCAAGAAACCCAGATCTAGGATTAGACAATGCAGTTATTTTGTCTTGACTGATATAACTCGTAATATATTGAGAAGAACTTGTCTGGCTGGTATTTCTGAACTTTTCTTCATGTGGGGGGCCCACAAAGCTACCACATTGCACACTTGAATCAACTGTCAGCCGAGCTTCGGAGAGAGAGAGAGAGAGAGAGAGAGAGAGAGAGAGAGAGAGAGAGATACCTCATTGTCGTGAATGAGCTAGCCTTCAACCGAGCTTCTAAGAGAGAGAGAGAGAGAGAGAGAGAGAGAGAGAGAGAGAGAGAGAGAGAGAGAGAGGGCATGCGTGGGTAGGGCGTTCTGCAACATTAGATTTGTGGTGGAGAGAGAAAGAGAGAGAGGAAGAGAGAGATAGAGAGAGGAGAGAGGGGGGTTAGAGAGAGAGAGGAGAGGGTACAAGTGGGGCGGATTAGGGTGCCAGGTGCTGGCTCTGATTGCGTATCGAGTAACTTAGTACGCTTAGCGTACTCAGTAAATTCTGTGGGGCCCACCATGAATGTGTCTGTTTTATCCACTCCATCCATCCATTTTACCAGATAATTTTAGATCATGAGCCAAAGTATGAGGCAGATCCAAACTTCAAGTGGACCCCACCACAGAAAACAGTGGGGATTAAACGCCTACCATTAAAAACTTCTTTAGGCCATAGAAGTTTTCGATCAAGCCAATATTTATGTTTTCCCTTACTCCATGTCTGTATTAACTTATAAACAGGTTGGATTTGAAATAAACATCGCGGCGGGCCCTAAGAAGGTTTCAACGATTGGTGCGACTATCCCACTCTTTTCTATGGTGGGGTCCACTTGAACTTTGGATCTGCCCCATCAGTCGGATGCACATTCCATGGTGGGCCATGGGCTTAAAAATAAAGTCAATCCATGACTTGGGTGGGCCACACCACATACTATAGTTGAGAGGGGTTACTCTCCCATTAAAACATTCATAATCATATATTGGGCCTACCTAGATGTGATTTATGGATCCAAACCATTTATTATGTGTGTCCCACTTGGATGAGGGGTCAGACCAAGTTTCATCCGCAGCCAAAACTCATGTGGGCCCAAGTGCTTTTATATCTTTTAGGATATCTTCACATAGTTTTAGATGCTATGGTCCACCTGAGTTTCGTATATGGCTGATTTTTGAGATATCTTATAACCTAAAGGGGACACATTAAATGCATGGTGTTGATGTTCTACACACATCATGATGGGGCCCACACAACTCGACCTCACGGGAAGTTCCCATGAGGTGGACCTTATAGTACCATTTCCATACTTAGGTAACTACTTCATGGGTGTTACACTTTCCATATAGAGCCCAACCTAATATATTTTCTGTATATCCACACTGTCCATATGTTTTTCTATCATATTTTAGGATGTGAATCCAAATCTTAAGAAGATCCAAATCTCAGGTGGGCCATAACAATCAAAACAGTGATGAGTAAGCATAAAAACATTTTGCAGGCTACAAAAGTTCTGGATCAATTTAATCTTTGTAATTTCCCTTCATCTAGTTCTTCCTTACACCATGGACAAGTTAGATTGCAAATAAACACTACTAAAATAGTTGGTTTTATAGCAGCGAGCGGAGATACGGATTCACTACTAAAGTGATGTGTCCAAGTTTTGTGAGTCCCACTGTGATGTTTTTGTTGTATATATCCACACCGTCCATCCATTTGGAGATATTATCTTAGGGCATGAGCCAAAGAATGAGACAGATCCAAAGCTCAAGTGGACCCCAAAAATTTGAATTTTTTTCTTTTTCAATAATCACAGTTTTATTTTTAAAATTTCTCAATTTTCTTTTTGAAAAAGTCAATTTTTTGTCAAAATCTTAGTCTTTTTGAAAAAAAATTTAAAATAAAAAAAAATTGAATTTTTCTCAATCATTATCAAATTTTATTTTTTTCAAATTTTTAATTTTTTTCAAAATCTATCATTGTTTTCAAACTTCTCACAAAAAATAAATTAATTAATTCAAAATAGCAATTTTTTTTTCAAAACCTCGTTTTCTTTCATGAAACTTCTTAATTTATTTCAAAATACAAAATCTCAATTTCTATATAAAAATATCAAAAAATTTCAAACTTATTAATTTTATTCGAACTTCTCAATTTTTTTAAATTCAGACTTTGATTTAGCTAGTCACTCACCACGATCGGGTTTCAAATTAGAAAGATATTGGGTGGACAAGATTGATCAACAATACGATGTGCCGTATCTTTAATCATCTGAAGTTATATTTACTCTTTAATCTGGACCAATCAAATTGTCCAAAATTAGTCTAAATCTAGAAAAGCTGATCATACCCATTTAAAGAGTTTTTTGGATGAATCTGATTCGTTTCAGGTCATATTAAGCCGATTTTTGCTCTCTATGCTAATTAGCACGTTTCAAATATATTGGATCATTTAAATCAATCTTAGGATAGCCTGATCATAGAATTTGACCAATCTCATCATTATAAGTTATTCTTGCAATTACACTTCATTAGGGCTATCATTTTTTCACAAGTAAATCTTTGTATAGATAACGGTTAGAGGTTCAATTAGTGGATATCCCTAGTAATTTAGTAAAAAATCTTTTTTTTTCACAAATAAATCTCAATATCTTTTTAAAAATCTCAAAAAAAAAAATAAAAAATCAAAATGTTCATTTTTTAATCGTAATTTTTTTTTTTCAAAACTTTTAACAAATCTCATTTTTGTTAGAAAACTTTTCAACTTGTTTTCAAAATACAAATTCTGAATTTTTTGTTTTCAAAATCTTGATTTTTCCCAAAATCTTTTTTTTTTTTTGTCAAACTTGACAATTTATTCAAACTTCTCGAAAATTTCAAGATGCCATTTTTATTTTTTTTTTCAAAATCACCAATTTGTTTTCAACTTTTCAATTTTCTTTTACAAAATGACAATTTTTTTTTTTTTTATCAAAATCTTAATTTTTATCAAACATTTTCAATTTTTTTTTTCAAAATCACAATTTTTTTTTACTTTTCAATTTTCCTTTTCAAAATGCCAATTTTTTGTTAAAATCTGAATTTTTTAATCTCATTTTATCTTCAAATTTTCAATTCTTTCGAACTTCTCCATTTTTGTTTTCAAAATACAAAATATCAATTTCTTTTTCAAAATAGTTTCTTTTTTCAATCTTGTAAAATTTTCACAAATTTTAAAATCTTTTCAATTTTCCTTTTAAAAATATCATTTTTTTTCAAAATTATCAACTTTATTCAATTTTCTTAATTTTTTTCAAAATCTAGATTTTTATTAAATCACAATTTTTTTTTTCAAAATCTCAATTTTTCTCAAACATTGTTAAATAATTTTTTAAATTTCTCATTTTTCTTTTCAAAATGATAAATTTTTATTAACTTCTCAATTTTCTTTTTCAAAATGTCAATTATATATCAATTAGTAGATGTGCCTAGTTATTTTGTAAAAAATGTTATTTTTTTTTCACAGATAAATCTCAATTTAGTTTTAAAAATCAATTTTTTTCCAAAATGTATATTTTTTTACTCTTAATTTTTCTTTCAAAACTTTTAACAAAATATCATATTTATTATCAAACATTTCAAAAATTAAAATACAAATTCTTAATTTTTATTTTCAAAATCTTAAAATTTTTTCGAAAATCTAATTTTTGATGCCGAATTTTTTCTTCAAAAGCCCCATTTTGTTTTCAACTTTTCAATTTTCTTTTTCAAAATGATATATTTTTTCAAAATCTCAGTGTTTTTATAAATCACTTTTTCTTTTTATTTCAATTTTCAAACATTTTCAAGTATTTTTCAATATCATAAATTTTTTCAACTTCTATATTTTCCTTTTCAAACTGTCAGTTTTTTTGTTAAAGTATCCATTTTTTAATCTCGTTTTATCTTGAAAATTTCAATTGTTTCAAACTTCTCCATTATATATATATATATATATATATATATATATATATATATATATTCGAACTTCTCAAAAATTTTGTTTTTTCAAAATACTAACTCTCATTTTCTTTTTCAAATAATTTTCATCTTTCAAAGTTGTCAAAATTTTCACATTTTTTTTTTATCTTTATAATTTCTTTTTCAGGATATCATTTTTTTTTTCTCGAAATCAAATTCTTTTCAAAATTATCAACTTTATTCAATATTCTTTTTTTTTTTTTTTTGCAAAAACAAAAAAGATTTTTATTAAATCAAGGTTTTTCTTTTTCAAAATCTCAATTTTTTTCAAACATTATTAAAAATTTTAAACTTCTCAATATTCTTTTTCATGTGATATTACAAATCATTTAAATATTAGTTTTTTTAACAAAAAATTAATAATAATTTCCACTCATTTGATTTAAAAACAAAAGACCTTTTTTTTTTTTTGCAGTCAATCATTTTTTTTATTTTTTTTTTGCATTCAATCAATTGATAAAAATTAATCTTAGATACAAATATGTACAATTAAACCACTAAAATTCTATTTAAAAACAATTCTTAGACTATAATAAAACAGAATTTTCCACCATATTCTAAAAAAAACAATTGTTTTGGTCAAAAGTCATTTTACGACGAACCATGATCCGTCTTAAATGCAACTAAAATCCATCACTGGGTAGTATTTTTAGCAATAATTTGCGACGGATCAAAATCCGTCATAAAATCTAAATCTGCGACGGATTAAATCTGTCGCACATTTGTGACGGACCAAAATCCGTCGCAAAATTGATTTTAGCAGCGGATTTTGGTCCATTGCTAAATTCAACGACTTTTGACCTTCAGAATTTCAAGAGATGGTGTTAGCGACAGCCATTTTCCGCGATGGATTAAAGCCGTCGTTAAACCAAGCTATTTTTGCGACAGACCAAATCCATCGCAAATTTGCGATTATGGCATAGTGCATATAATAGGACGACTGCGACCCATGTAACAGGACGACTGCGACTCATATAACATGACAACTGCGACCCATATAACATGACAAATGTGACCCATATAACATGACAACTACGACTCATATAACTGTGACCAATATAACAAGAAAATTACGACCCATATAACAGGATAACTGTGACCCATCTAACGTAACAATCACGACCCACATAACATGTCAGTTTCTTTTCTTTTTCTTTTTCTTTCTTGTATGTGTTTTTGTTTTCTGTTGTGGGGTCCACGAGTGGATAATCCTTTTCGTTTATTATGTTGGTCAACTCTCTGTGGACCAAAACAGTACAATGTTAGGTAGTTACATCACATACACACAACAGTAGGCCTTAGAAAGTTCCAATAGTGGAACTTTGTTTCCCTCGGTGCGGTTCACTCAGGACTCGGATCTGTCTCATTTTTTGGCTCATAGCCTAAAATAATATGGAGAAGGTGGTGGATGACGTGGATTAAAAATATACATCAAGGTGGGGTCCACGTCACATGGCAACGTCGACCCTTATGAACTCTACACGTCACATTACAACCACGACCCATATAACATGATAACCATGACCAATATAACATGATAACCACGACCCATAAAACAGGATAACTGTGAGCCATATCACAGGACAACTGAGAACCATACAATTGCGACCCATATAATAGGACAACTGCGACCCATATAACATGACAATTGCAGCCCATACAACCGCGACCCATATAACAGGACAACTGTGACTCATATAACATGATAACTGTGACCCATATAACAGGACAACTGTGACTCATATAACATGATAACTGCGACCCATGTTACACGACAACTGTGACCCATATAATAGGACAACTACGACCCATAAACATGACAACTACGACCCATATAACAGGACATCCACGACCCCGTATAGCATGCTAAGGGTCATACTTGTAATGTGGTAAGGGTCGTGGTTTTAATGTAGTAAGGGTCGTGGTTGTCAGGTTGATGCAATTAATAACTTGATTATTTTTAAATAATATGAGTCAAGGCCCACAGTGGGGTGATCTGTTCCGTCCACCTTGTTGGCCAACTCGCCGTGGGGCTAAAAAGTCCTGACTTGGGCAGTGTCCACTTCTAACAAACATCACTGTGAGCCTAGAAAGTTTCAACAGTGGGTGTCAGTGTCACCATTATTTTCTATTATGTGGCCCACACAAGCACTGGATCAGGCTGATATTTAGGCCCTAGCCTTAAAATGACATGGCAAAAAAGGTTTCTGTCCACATCACTTTCTCAGCATTAAATATGATGTTTCTTATTCACTCAAAAACCGTACAATTACTAACAAGGCCATTTTGGTCCAAAAGATTTTCCAAAGCTTGTAAGAAGGCCACCTTCGGAATATTTGGAAGGTTGAATCTCTTTAGGGAATTTGACCATACATCGAGGCCAGTATGGTCAAATTCCCTAATGAAAACAGCAAGCTTTCTTTTCTAACATCTTTTGGGCGACTAGTTTTGTTTCACTTGGTTGGAGATTATGGATAAGTTGCATCAATTATAAGTATTGCCTGTAAGGAGACTACTTTCCCAGTGTTTTTTTTTTCTTTTATTTTTTAAAAGATGAGAAGACACTTGTAGTCCCTCCAAAAGGACATGCAGTCACACCCGGGCCAAAGGGAAAAAGAAAATTCAAAAATTGAAAAAAGAAAGAGAAAGAAAGAAAGGTACCCACACAACCGGGCCCGGGGAAGGGAAATAATTAGAGAGAGAGAGGAAAACCCATACCCCAGGTCTGGAAAAGAGCCCACAACCCGAGCAAGGGAAGGAAAAAGAAGCGAGAGACAAAGGCCCACTAGAGAGAACTAAAAGGATCCACCAAGAGTAAGAAAAGAGGTGAGCTGGCACAGGGAGGGATGTGATGAGGTCGATCACTGTCTTCCTCAAGGGATAACTACTATTTAAATAAGCTCCCTGGACTCCTCACAAAGCTTCCTCAAATCCAAGAGATACAAAAGCAAGAATAATTCCTAATAAATTTGAAATAACTTGATTGATGAAAATAAATATATTAATAATAAATTACAACTCTTTAAATAAGGAACTCAAACCTACGACGGAGTTTTAGACCTAGACTCCAACTCAAACACCCTAACGATGTGACTTACTATAAATAGTAAACTTACTACTTATAGACAACCTCTATTCCTACTAGACTTCATGGTTTTTGGCCAAAAAAAGTAAGCGTCCAATTTGGCCCAATCACATTATTCTCCTAACTTTTCTAAGCCCTTTTCATGTTGGACATGACTTCGACAACTCAAATGATCAAAAGTTATACTCGAACTAAAACTTACTATTTATAGTAAAAATTTAAATGGGACTTTTAATCGTTGATCTGATGGAATCTCGAAAATCTGACATGGGAGGAACCTTCCATAGTAGGGTTGGTTGGTTTAAGTAGGTCCTCCTACCCCAAAATCATATATAATATGTGTTGAAACACTCATCCCAGTTTGTGAGATATGACTAATTTAAGGTTCTGACGGTCCGGATCATTTTCCTCCTCCGATCGTCCCTTCTCTGGTCCATCTTTTCCATTGAAGTGTCTGCGACCCGCTCTACATCACAAGCTCAAACTCAAAGATGATTCAAATGGAGCTATTGCGAAGTTGTTTCTCACCGATTAATGACAAAAACATGCCCACAATGATCACAAATAAGAGAGTTCAAATTTTGAGCAAAAAGCCTCATTTGCCATGACAAAATCTCTTAATTTTAAATTGCTTTGTAGTAATGCTCATTATGCACTTCAATTGTGAAACCTGAAACAATAGAAATCATTCTCTTTAAAGGAGAATTTGAATGTAATATCTAAAATAAAGGAGAGAACATGAACACATTCATAATCGAGCTTAGAATACTGATTAGAGTAAATCACAATAAGGATGTCATGTATCTATTTAATTTAAAGTCTATGATAAGGGATATGAGTGGGGAATCACCTAGGCTCTACTTGTACCAAAATCCCATTAAAATACCCAAGGTTCGTATGCCCTATATAAAGGAATCAAGTTCCAATGTAAAAAAATAGGTAAAAAAATAGTATCTTCGATCGATCGAGCAATGCCTTCGATCAATTGAATGACCCTTTGATGAGATCGAAGGTTCTTCAATATGATCAATAAACTCTAGCTTTTCAGAAAGTTAATACTTGATGTTTTTTGCTATCTTTGATCAATCAAGCATTGAGTTTCAATTGAGTGTTGAGTTTCGATCGAGCGTTAAGTTTCGATCAATTGATGCTCAGTTCGAGACCCATCGACAGCCTTTTAATGGAATTGAGATTCATTTAAAAACTATTATTGTTTGAGTTATGTTTTTATGGTAGCTTTGCACCTCTTAAAAGTCTAACTCATCTTATTCATTAAGAGCCTAAGGCTTAGTTTAGATGAGTCAAATATTTACCTATGGGATGAATCATCTAGAGATGGGTTGTTTTGGAATCTAAAGGGTTTAAGGTTTGGTTTACCAAGGCACCTCATATTTTACTGGTTGTCTTCAACCTTGATGTTTCAATTGTTCTTCAATGTCTTCCTATGGAGACTCAACTGACTCAAGACACCCTACCTCATGTCATTGACAAAATCGAGGCACTAACAATTATTTGCAGAAATTCATATTTTCAAATTTCCCCTCTATTAGTATGGAATTAAAATTCATAAATTGTGTTAGCTTTTTTGATTTTAATCATAGTATATTACTGAAAATTTAAGTATAAGAGTTTGGTTTTCAAAACCGTTCTTGAAGATTGTGATATTGTGATGATTCTAAAATTCTAAGTTAAATTTGTTAATTATGATGTATATTTGGAAATCATACGATTACTTGAGTTTATGGTTAAATTGTGTTTCCTTGGAAAGGCTGCAAAGCTAAGTTCTTGATTTTTAAAAGATTTGAAAAAAGACTCGTATGATCCATGCATTCCATGAATGAAAACTCCAATGATATTGTGATTTTAGGGTGAGCACCAAAGTGTGTGCAATAGTCCTTGTGAATTTCTTTGGTTAAGAGTCCAAGTATACGTAATAGATTATATGCTTCATCGATCATGGCCGGTCAGGTGAGCATTGTGCAAGAGACTATTATGTAAATCACTATGTTAGTTGTGGACTTTTGGGTGAGCACCCAATTGTGTGCAAGAGACCGCTATGTAAACCAATGGTGTTGGTTATTACCAGTTGGGTGAGTATCATGTAAGAGAGCTATGCAGGCTAGTAGATATTTTGTTGATTGTGGTTGGTTAGGTGATTATTATTGTTAGAAGCCTTCAATTTGATTTTTTGGGGTTGCTCGACCGGTCGAGGGTTAGGCTCGACCGGTCAAGGGAGCTGCTCAACTAGTCAAGCACTGCTTGACTCAAAGTCCAGCGAGCACATGTTTTTGGTGTCTGGTCCGCTCGACCAGTTGAGGGGATGGCTCGATCGATCGAGGGGGTCCCTCGACCAGTCGAGGTTATGTAGATCCTGCATGGACTGCATAAATTTGAGGCGATTTCCGGACTTTTCCGGACTAGGTGCGTAAGTGGAGTTTCCTAAACTATAAATAGGGGTCCCTAGGGCTATTTTAAGGTATTTTAAAGCTTTCTAAAAGTTTTTCAAGGGTTCCTAAAAGGTTCTAGGGTTATCAAAGGGTGTAGCAAGGGTGAGATTCAAGATTGTTCGAATCGGGTAAGTCCTTTATCTTGTAATTTCTTTTCATAGTGGATTTATGTCGCTTTGTGTCGTGGTTTTTTCCCACAAGGGTTTTACACGTTTAATCTTTGTGTTCTTTTACGATTGCTTGACATTATTGGATTGCTTTCCTAGATCTAGATCTGTGTGATTCCGCAGCACAAATCCCTAACAAGTGGTATCAGAGAAATCATAGGGGCATAGATCTGAATCTGTGGGATTGTAATAATGGAAAACGATAAGTTTGATATTGAGAAGTACTCGGGCAAAAATAATTTTGAGTTATGGAAGGTTAAGATGATTAGCATGTTAACCAAGCAAGGCGAGATTAAGGATCTTGAGGAGCGAAAATCTACCATGAAAGATGATGAATGGGAAAACCTTAATAGTAATGCTTTAGCCTCTATCCGTTTATGTCTCACGGATGAGGTTTTCTATAATGTTTTGAGGGAGAAAACTGCGGCTAGTTTGTGGGCGAATTTAGAGAACATCTATGCAAAGAAGTCCTCTGAAAATCGTCTACACTTGAAGCTACAGTATTATACCTTTAAGATGGTAGAGGGTGGAGATCTAGAAGCCCATATCAGTAACTTTAATAAATTGATGTGCAAATTGCTGGATATGGAGGAAGTGGTCAAAGATGAGGAATAGGCATGTATATTATTGAATTCTCTTCCTACATCATATGAGTCTTTTAGGGACATGATGTGCACCGCAAATAAAATCCTAAGTGTTGACACCGTTATCTCAGCCCTTCAAGGAAAGGCTATGAGAATGCTAAACGGTGACATGGGGGCATCTTCCAAGGTACTGATTACAAGGGGCAGAGATTCTGATCGAGGTACAGGATCCTAAAGGCTTAGATCCAAATCCAAGGGTAAGGGCAAAGGAAAATTAAAGTGTTGAAATTATGGGTTGTTTGGACACATGAAGAAGAAAATTCAACGGATTCTTCTAATGAGGCCAATGTTGTCACATCTGATGAAGAGACAAGTGGTGGTGAAGTTCTTTCTGTGTCCATGATCGGACATGTTCACGAGAATCATACAGATGAGTGGATCTTAGACACAGGAGTATCATATCACATGACTCCTCATCGGAGTTGGTTTGTCAGTTACAAGGAATGCAATGGTGGACAGGTTTTTATGGGTAATGACAATGTCTATAATATTGTGGTTATTGGTACGGTGAGCATCAAGATGTTTAATGGGATGGAGTGTACCTTGACTGACGTCAGACACGTTCCTGATATGAAGAAAAGTCTGATTTCTCTCGGTGCACTCGAGGCCATAGGGTGCAAGTTCACCGGTATTGATGGTGTCCTTAAAGTTTCAAAAGGGGCACTCGTGGTTATGAGAACGTAGGGGCACGAAAACCTTTACAGGTTGATTGGGAGCACTTCAGCAGGTGGAGCGGCATTAGCTATTGCAGACTCCATGTCTTTATGTATGTGGCATGCTCGTCTGAACCACATGAGCGAGCAAGGCATGAAGGTACTTTCTGATCGATGTTTGATTCCATCTTTTAAAAATTTTGATTTAGATATATGCAAGCATTGTATATATGGTAAATAATCTAGACTGTCTTTTAAATTTGAAAAACATGTTTATAAGGGAGTGCTTGATTATGTGTACTCTGACGTATGGGGGCCATCGCTAGAAGTTTTCATTGGGGGGTCGTCATGGTTTGTTTCATTCATTGACGACTACTCAAGGAAAGTTTGGGTTTACTTCATGAAACTTAAATCCGAAGTTTTCACATATTCAAGCAATGGAAGGCAATGGTGGAAAAATAGTCAGGGCGAAAAATAAAGGTTTTAAGGACTGACAATGGTGGAGAATTTACTTCCACTGAGTTTAATTATTATTACAAGGATAAAGAGATCATCAGGCATAACATAGTGCGCCACAAGCCTGAGCAAAATGGTGTGGCTGTGCGAATGAATCGGACTCTCCTGGAGAGAGCCAAATGCATGTTGAATAATGCTGCGTTGGGCAAGGACCTATGGACTGAGGTCGTTAACACGGCTTATTATGAATCGGTCTCCTTCATCGACAATTGAATGTAAAATCTATAAGTGCTATGGTTTCTATCTCCTATTATTATCAAATTTTGTAATGCCAAAACCTCTTGAAATTTGTGTCTTGTGTAGCGCATCTACATATTCAAGACAATGCATCTTATGTACAAGGGCAAAGGTCTTTACCCCAAGAACTTCGAATGCAAGATTACATGTTCATGTTCAAGTACAACATCAAGTGTGAATTCAATCTTTCAAGCTTCAAAAGTTTAAGTTTTCAAAGCTTCGTCCAAGTTAAGACAAAGTTTCTATACTTTGAATCTCAAGCTTCAGAAGTCTCAAGTTCAAGCTTCATCATATGACAAGATATCAAGCTTCATGAACTTTAAAGAACATCTATCAACTAAAGCAAAAAAATATTCAATTATTCATACATTACTTACAAGGTATGAATGACCCTATATTGACCATAGGGTAGATCATTTTGAATACATAATTTAAATTAGGTCACTTTATAAGTGCATTGACTGTTCCTCAACTAGTCTTGGACTAAGTTCGACTAGTCCCAGCACTGGCTCGACCAATCCAAGAATTTCTCGACCAGTCCTAAGTTTGTTATTAATTTTCAGGAATTTTTGTTAAAGCCTCGACCAGTCCTGGAGACTGCTCGACTGGTCGTATGAACAGTGCTCGACCTATGCTCGACCAGTCCTGCAGGCTCGACTCAAAGTCCAGTAACTAAATTGGGTCCCATACGACCAGTCATGGACAGGACTCGACCGGTCGAGGAGACCCTACGACCAGTCGTGGAACGATCTTATCTTATTGTGCCCAAACTTTCAAAAGTTTGTTGGTCCTATGACCAGTCATGCTGACCTCATGACCAGTCGAGAGTGAGATTTCTGCAATTATAAATAGAACATGAATTTCAGAGTTTGATATTCAATTTAAGCTAAATCAATACGCTACTCTGAGAGATAAGTTAGTGATATTCTTAAGCTATTTAGTGCTCATTTTATATTCTCTTTAATTAACTTTCTACATTTGATTTTGTATTCTGCATTCTAATTTTATTTGAAAGAGGGATTGAAGTATTCCCATTTCTTGGAATCAAAATCAAATCAAGCTAGCCCAAGGTGTTTTAATTTAAAATCTATTTAGAACCTAGAACCATTTCATAAGAGAGTGTGAACATTGAACTTCTACGTTGAACTTCCACTCCAATTTGGTTTTACCGGGCTGCATCAAAAGGAGAATATCCAGATAAGTATTTTATAGTTTTGTAAATTCATTATTTTGGTTTCATTGAGATTATACTAGAAAAATCTCTTTATTTTGGTTTATCTGAGGTGATCCAGAAAACTCAGAGTGTGAGGTTTTTGAATTGTGTAAGCCCACTCGAAAGACACAATTGTGAGGATTTTAGGTGAACCTTAAAAAACGTATTTTCATAGTGAACGCTAATATCCACTGTGTGAGGATATTAGGAGTGGAGTAGTTGTGTGGCTGTTTTTCTAAACTGTTGGTGTACACACAAGCGAACCACTATAATTTCTGGTCTTATGGTTTATTGATTATTTCTTTTTGTGATGTTTGTAATTTTTCTTTTTGCATTTGTGGAGAATGTTGTAATTTCTTTTATGCAAGTGCGGGAATGTTGTAATAGCTTAGTTATTTCCTTTGCTATTTATTTCTTTATTCCTCTATATCAGTTTGAGTTTTTGATACACAAGCCGTTCTAGGAATCAGGTTGTCCTACCATAAACCTTTGGTTTTTGGTGTAAGGTTGTCCTTAGATCAACATCTATATCAACCTCTCAATACTTGTATTCTTGAGGTTGTATTTAATTTCAACATTGTGAGATTGTTTATTGCTATCAGTATTTATATTTGTTTAAATTCCGCTGTTAATTTTTTAATTTGGCATAGTCCTATTCACCCCCCCCCCCCTTCTAGGACTCATAGCTCGGCCTTTTTAAGTGGTATCAGAGCCTAATAGCTCGGTTTAATTGTTATTTATTTTGGATTAATTTCCTTAGCTAATCGATCTGAGCTTTGTAAGATGTCAAATTTTAATAGCCTTTCAGTCACTAGGCCTCCACCATTTGATGGCTCCAACTATGCTTATTGGAAAGTCAGAATGAGGATTTTCTTAAAATTCAAGGATGAGAGCGTGTGGCAAGCCACAGTGACTAATTGGACCACTCTTACCACTGAAGTAACTGGTACCGACGGATCCAAATCTATGAAAGTCATACCTTATTTTTCTTGGACTACTCTTCAGAAAAGTGAGAGTAGTGCCAATGTAAAGGCTCTAAATGCAATTACTTGTGCACTATCACCAGATGAATTCAAAAGAATTATATCTTGTGATACTGCAAAGCAAGCATGGGATATTTTAGAAATGACACATGAGGGAACAATTGTCAAGAAATCTAAAGTCCAAATCCTCACAACCAAATTTAAGGAAATACGTATGGAAGAAAGTAGAACTTTTATAGACTTCTATGTAAGATTAAATAACATTGTTAACTCTATGTGGGGTCTCGGTGATAGAATCCCAGAAAGCAAAGTCTATGCAAAGATAGTATGCTCACTACCTGAATGGTTCAATTCAAAGATGACGGCGATCCAGGAACTTCATGGTACAGATAATATGAGGGTAGAAGAATTAGTTAGTTCCTTAGAGACTTATGAGTTAACTTTTAAAGCTCCTAAAGGTAAATCTATTGCTCTTAAATCTTCTAAATGTATTTCTCAAGAAAATAGTAGTAATTCTGATTTACAAAATTCTGAAGATGATATGACCCTTTTAGCTAAAAAGTTTTATAAGATCTTCAAAAGTAAAAAAATGGTTGATTTTCAAAAACCTAATGAAAAGAAAAGATCTAAATCTAAAACCTGAAAATCTTTAAAAGATAGTCAATGTTACAACTACCATGAATATGGGCATTTAGCGAACAAGTGTCCTAAAAAGGACAAACCTAAAAAGAAAGGTATGTTGGCTACTTGGGATGAATCTTCTGGCTCTGAAGCCTCTTCTGAATCAAAAAATTCTGAAATCGAGTCGGGTAATGAAGTCAAAGCCCTTATGACTCTAGCTAAGTTCACTTTTTTAGATCATGATGATTTAACTAGTGAAGAAAATCTGAATAATGATCATGAAAATGAAGAAGATCTTCAAGATGCTTATAATGCCTTGTACAAGGAAAGTTGTAAAATTGCTGTAAAACTAAAACTTCAGAAAGAAAAGTTTTCGAAACTTAAAGAAAATTTTGATAATCTTGTTTTAGAAAAATCTCACATTTTAGATTGTTTTGAAAAAACTAAGTACGACTTAGATTTCAAAAACTCCCAAGTTGAAAGCTTAAAATCTGAAATTGAAAAACTAAAACTTGAAGTCTCTTCACTCTTGAGTTTAAAGGACACATGGAAGTATGCCTAAGGTGATCTTAAGTTGGAAAAACTATTATCCAAATCCAAAAAATGTAGCGACCGATCTAGTTTGGGCTATGATAAAAGTATTCCTCCCAAATATAAGAATACTCCTCCTAAATTTGTGAAAGGAGAGTCTTCAAACTCAAAAGGGAAAAGTCTAAATTAAAATTATCCTAAAAATGCTAAAACTTTCAATCCTTAAAACCTAAAAGCAACCATATCAACTATAAAAATCAGAATCGTAATCCTTTAGCTGAGAAAATTGTTGATTTACTTAAGGAGCTCTTAAAATCTAATTCAATAGGTCGGTCCTATAACAACTACAAACATAAGAAGACCAACTATACTCCTAAACCCAAGACTGTAATGAAATGGGTTCCTAAGGTTACTTGCTTGGTTGCCCATACTGCTTTCAAAGCTACAAGTCATTCAAAGTGGTACCTAGACAGTGGATGCTCCAGGCACATGACTGGTGACAAAGGTTTGTTCACCAATCTTAAAGACATGACTGATGGTTCAATCACATTCGGTGATGGTAGCAACTGCAGGATTGTTGGCCAAGGTACAGTCCAACTTTTTAACCTCCCTTTATTTGAGAATATTTTATATGTAGAAGGGTTAAAATACAACTTATTAAGCATTTCTCAAATATGCGATAATAACCATAGCATAAAATTTACTAACTTAGGTTGTAAAATTTTAAATAAAAATGGTTCTATAATATTAACTGGTCGCAGAACGTCTGAAAACTGCTACATTGTGAGTGATTCAAGCTCATATAATCTATCATACTACATGGTCCATACCGATGAGATAGAATTATGGCATAAGCACGTAGGACATGTACACTACCGCAACTTATATAGATTGAGCAAAAGAGAGTTAGTAAGAGGCCTACCTAAAATACAGAAAATAGATAAAATATGTGGTGAATGCCAGATTGGCAAGCAAACAAGGAGTTCTCATAAAAAGGTGGACTCCAATGCCACATCTAAACCACTTAAACTCCTCCATATGGATCTTATTGGACCAACCAGAACGGAGAGTCGAGGGGGTAAGAAGTATATACTAGTAATTATTGATGACTTTACCAGACATACATGGGTAGTCTTCTTAAGGGACAAAATAAAAACTCTCAATGAAGTAAAAAGGGTACTTATCTAAACTAAAAAAGAGTCTCAAGTCTGTAAGATCCGTAGCGATCATGTATCAGAATTTAAGAATAATGGTTTTGAGAAGTTTTACAATGATCAGGGAATATCACATGAATTCTCTACGCCCAAAACACCACAACAAAATGGTATAGTAGAAAGAAAAAATAGAGTGCTTCAAGAAATGACTAATGTAATGTTAAATAGTATAAAGCTCCCTAAAAATCTTTGGGCCAAAGCCGTAAATACTACATGTTATATAATTAACCGCATTTATACTAGAAAATTAAATAGTAAAATGGCTTCTAAAATGTGGTTTGATAAGAAGCCTACTGTCAAATACCTTTGAGTTTTTGGCAGCAAGTGCTACATTTTATGTAACCGAAAAAATCTAGGTAAGTTTGATACCAAAAGTGATGAAGGGATATTTTTAGGGTATGCTCTAAATAGTCGAACGTATCGGGTTCTTAATAAGAGGATCGGTGTTATTCAAGAGTCTATTAATGTGGTTATTGACAATCACTTGAATACACCTGTCTCATGTTCAAAAAATGATGAAGTACTTCTAATTGATAAACAAGATTCTTCATCAAGTCAAAATAACTCTGAACTGAGAACTGTTAAAGACCATCCAACTAATTAAATTCTTGAAAACCCTCTCACTGGTGTGCGCACTCGTAAACAACTAGAAGATATGTGTAATTATGTGTGCTTTACATCTCAGATAGAACCGGCTAACGTAAAAGAAGCTCTTACTGGCGAAAACTGGATAGTTGCGATGCAAGAAAAGCTTAATCAATTTGTTAGAAATGATGTTTGGTACTTAGTTCTAAGACCTAAAGATAAACACATTATTGGAACAAAATGGATTTTTAAAACTAAGTCTGATAAACTTGGTAATATCATTAGAAATAAGGCTAGGCTGGTTGTACAACGATATACTCAAATTGAAGGCATCAATTATGATGAGACCTTTGCCCCAATAGCTCATCTTCAATCAATCAGACTATTTATATCCATTGCATGCTTTAAAAAGTCCAAAATATACCAAATGGATGTAAAGAGTGCTTTCTTAAATAGCGATTTGCATGAAGAAGTGTATGTCGAACAACCAACGGGTTTTGAAGACCCTAAGAATGCTAATCATGTCTACCACCTGAAAAAGGCACTCTACAGTTTAAAACAAGCTCCCAGGGCATGGTACAAAAGTTGACTAAGTTTTTACTAAGTCATAACTTTATAATGGGAAGTGTTGATAAGACATTGTTTGTAAAAAAATATACTGATCACATTTTAATAGTGCAAATTTATGTTGATGATATAATTTATGGATCTACCTGTGCTAACATGACTGTTGAGTTTGCAGATCTTATGAAATCTAAGTTCGAAATGAGCATGGTTGGAGAATTGAATTATTTTCTTGGGTTGCAAGTTAAACAGCAACCTGATGGTTTCTTTATTTCTCAAACCTAATATACTCTAAACTTGGTTAAAAAGTTCAGATTTGAGAATGCAAAAATTTTTGCTACTCCTATGAGTACTACTTTAAAACTCTTAAAGGACTCTACAAGTAAGAGAGTGGATCCTACATTGAATCGCAGTATGATAGGTAGTTTGTTGTATTTAACTACAAGCCGACCTGATATTGCATTTAACGTAGGAATTTGCACTAGATATCAATCTAACCCTAAAGAGTCACATTTAACTATTGTTACGCAGATTATGCGATATGTCACAAATTTAGCAAATCTGGGTCTTTGGTATCAACATGATACTAGTGTTCAATTAGCTGGTTACACTGATGCCGATTGGGCTGGTAACGTTGATGATTGGAAATCAACCAGTGGTGGTTGTTTCTATGTTGGGAACTGTTTAGTTTTTTGGCAAAGTAAGAAACAATGTTTTGATCACTTTCAACTGCTGAGGCTGAATACATTGCAGCAGGTAATGCATCAACTTGTACGGATGAAAAGAATGCTAAGCGATTACGGAATTGCACAGGACTCTATGGTTCTATATTGTGATAATTTTACTGCTATTAATATATCTAAAAATCTAATTTAGCATTTACGAACCAAGCACATTGACATTAGATATCACTACATTCATGAATTAGTGGAAGAAAAGACAATTTCTTTGGAATATATTCTGACCGAGTCTCAACTTGCTGACATATTCACAAAACCACTCAACAAAAGCAGGTTTGCTAAATTGAAATTTGATCTTGGTATGTGCAATTCAAATTGATAAATTTCATATTTTTGAATCATAATATATATATATATATATATGTTAGTTTAAATTTTTAAATTTTAAATTTTTATGAATATTGCATATTTTGGGCTGTGCACGACCAGTCGAGTGCATACTCGACTAGTCGTGGCATAACTGGTCGAGCATGTACTCGACTAGCCATATAGCGCAAGTTGGTGCTTTATTTAGGGGAAAAATTTATTTTTCTTCATTTTGGGTTTCTTCTCCATTGGGTCCTAGGTCGACCGGTCGAACCCATCTCCTAGTTCTTCAAGGTTAGTGCTTTATTTATATTTTCCTTGTAGATTCAAGTTCTCAGCACTCCTTTTTCATCATTGGTGTGATTTATTTCTTGATTCATAGTGGTTTTTAGGATTTTCTTCTCAAAAATCTGATCTAGTGAAAACCCACTCTACTTCTTTTGCAATCTCTTTGTTCTTTGATTTCTTTGTTGCAAATGGAAGGTAGAGTTATAAAGAAAAGTTCTCACGGTCCTTCAACTTCTAGGTCGACTCCTTCACAATATCAATACATGAAAAGAACATACTCAAAGAATTCTAGCTTGCCACCCTTGGACATGACCAAGGGTGACTTCAATCTCCCTGTAATCATAGGTACGTCGAGATAGGAGAAGGACGTTGAATTTCTTTTTATACTGAGAAGGGCCTTGATGGACCTGATTCTAGGGGTCGGCATCTTAGCTGAGCAATAGAACGAGCTCTTATAGAGGTTAGTCTTCTGGCCTGAGGAGTTTTGGTATGAATCCAGAAACTTCTTGGTCGCGAGGAGCGAAGATTTACTCCCATTGGTGAATAGAAGGGTGTTATCGGTGTATAAAGGTGCGAAATAGATTGGTAGCCTCTCTTGAGCTTAAAAGAATGGCATAAATCCCGAGTAACCAAATTTTTCAGGCCTCTGCTAAGCACCTCTGCGAAATAGAGAATGAAAAGACTTGGGGATAACGGGTCACCCTACTGCAGGCCTCTGGCCGATTTAAAGAAACTCGATACCTCCCCATTGATAAGAACTGAGAACCAGCTGTTACCCTAACAATTTTCAACCAAATTCTGCCAAAGGGGGCTGAAACTAAAGCGCTCCAGAACGTGCTTCAGGAAACACCAATTCACCCTATCATAGGCTTTCTCCATGTCAAGCTAGAGGACCATGTTTCCCCCACGGAATTTTCTATTAAGATCCCTGAACATGACCTGGGAGTGGGCGATATTTTCTAAGATGGACCAGCCTTGGATGACGCACCCTGCTCCTGAGAAATAATCGAAGGAAGCACCGCACTTAGCCTAGTTGCTATGATCTTAGAGAAGATCTTATAGAAGCAGTTGTAGAGGCTAATTAGACGAAAATCTGAAAACTTTTTCGGGGAGACAGATTTTAGAATTAGGCAAATCAGCGAGGTGGTAACTGCCATGGGGAGATTTTCACCTTGGAAGAAGAACATGACGGCCTTCAAAATGTCCTAGCCCACCACGTCCCAGAAGGTGGAAAAGAAGCTCCTCGAAAAGCCATTGGGCCCTGGAGCGCCATCAAATGGCATAGAAAAGGATGGCTTGGTGAACCTCCAAAAGTGAGGGGATGGCCATCAACTTTTCATTTTGGTCCCGGGAGACTAACCGAGGAATAATGGCCAGCAAATTCTGATAGGACGAGGAGGGATTTCCACTGAAAAGGAGCTTGAAGTAGTATGTTGCTACCTCCTTAAGGCCCGGTTGATCATCTATACTTTGCCCATTTTCCAGTTCAATACTATGGATATGCACTCTTCCATGTTTTTTTATTGCAGTCGCATGAAAAAAATGGGTAGTCTTATCACCTTCCACCATCCAGCTAACCCTGGATTTCTGCTTCTAGTAGATTTCCTGCATGACCTCCAGCTTGTTAAGCTTAGCCGATATTAAGTTGAGCTCAAGCTAAAGATTAGCGTTTGACCCTGTGGAGGATGAGACTTTTGCATCTGTAGGTCCAAGTCCTCTAGACTGCGTTCTGTAGCCCTGACTTGCTCGAAGAGGTTCCCAAAGATTTCTTTGTTCCATTGCTTAAGATCCTGCTTGAATTGCTTTAGCTTACCCAGCACATTGTAGATTAGGTGAGAGGAATCTGACTTGTCCCAAGTTGACTTGACGACCTAAATAAAGGACTCATGTTGGGTCCACATACGTTGGAATCTGAACGGCTTCAGTCCACTTCTGGCTTGAATTGGGAAGAGCAGGAGCAACGGTGCATGATTGGAACTGATTCGGGGGAGATGGGCGACCTAGAAGAGGGGGAAGAGAGAGGACCAAGACGCATTGATTAACACCCTATCCAACCTTGCCCATACTCTGAAAGCCCCTGCCTGGTTATTACATCAGGTAAACCGATTACCAGTGAATCCCGAGTCAAGCAACCCCGCATTGTTTATTGCATTGGAGAATTCTGTAGCACTAGTAATGTCAGTGCCCCTGTGACTTCTTCTCTCAGAGCCATCAACTATGGTGTTAAAATCCCCACAAACCGCCCAAGGACCTTGAACCGAAGAGGAGAAGGCAATCAGCTCATCCTAAAGCTCTCTTCTCAAGAATTGAGAACATCTGGCATAAACAAATATAATATAAACAAGGGACTGTATGTTCTGCATATTAACAACAATAGATAAGGATTGATTAGAAGAGTGTAAAATAGCAAGAGAGATAAAATTCTTAAAGAAGACCCAAATCTTCCTCCCTCCGCACAATTCAAGCAGGAGGAGTGAAAGCCCAGGGAGAGGCCAACTCTCATTCTCTAGTTATCCCTGAGCATCGGCTCAAGAACAACCACTATCCAGGGGTTATAAAGACTGAGGAGCCTCTTAGCCGATCTGATCATTTGCTGACTTTCGATGCCTCAAACATTCCATACAATCATTTTATCCATCCGTTACAAAACTCGTGTTTACGGCCCTACGCTTTAGCCTCTGAAGTCTAGATTCCCAAATCCCCCTAGCATAAAGGATTTTGTGTCTTCTCAGCCTTTTCAACTCAATAGCAGCAGTTGGGGTTATCTATAGACCTGGTTCAACTAATTTGGTCAGTTCCTAGTTCTGATAACTCGCTTGTTCCCCATCCTCATGATTATCCGCCAGCTCCACTAAAGCTAGAGGGTCCCTGTCACCCACCTTGGGAGCCGGATAGATGAGATCTTCCATGCTCATTCTGTCTATGTTACTGTGTGTTTCCTAGCCTGATAGCAGAGGAGAAATAAGGAGATAGATCTACCTCATGGTCATGCCTGCAGCCACAAGTTAGACTCCCGACCTTCTCCTTTAGATGGTTAGGCACAACCACACCTGATCCTGCTCTATTTCTCCTATGATCGCCGGAGAATACTAGACCACTTAGTACCTCCTCATCAGATAGGGAAGGGTTGTTCTCTTTGCCTAGATGAGGTGTAAAGAAGATCTCTAGGTCGTCTGATGGAGGGTGGATGATCGCACCCAAATTGAAGTCGAGCTGAGCATTACCTGCTGATATGGCGGGAAGGCCTCGAGGAGCAATATTGAGGGGGTTGGAAGAGAAGGTTGGCTGGATGCTAAAAGGGGAGGGAGTATGGTTGTATACTTCTCACCATATCTGGTTCCCCTAGAGAAGGAAAGGTTCCCTCAATAGCCTGAATCTGGGAGGAAAACTGAGAGAGGCTAGAAATAGGTCCCTCCCTCTGAGGATGAGAGACACACTGGGATGAATCTTTTTCCACCGAATCCTGAATTACTGGGTTATGGTCTATGGGAGGACAAGAAGGAGGATCTAGCGGGCAAGGTTAGATAACTTCTACAGCCTCTTCACAAATAGCCTCCTGAAGAACCAGGAGATGCTCTGTATCCTCAGCTAATCATTGGACATTTTCACAAACATCTGGCATGGTATCATTCTTTTCTTTGGTTTTGCTATGAAATTGCCTGACCACCCATTCTTTCGTACTCTCGGGGCCCTTCCTGCTTCTAACGGGGCGGGTGTGCGATGAAAAATCAGAGCGAACCAAAGGTTCCATCTCAACGAAAATTGGATACATCCTGTTGGCTACCATCAGCTTCGGGACCTGATTTAGATTGGCCCAGGCTTTAAGGAACACCTTGATCCTGGCAAAAACATGGAACATGCCATATCTGCTATTAGGGTCGATTTTAGAAATCTTACCAAAATAGCTAGCCATATCTAGAATAACTGTCTCCATCCAGGCATGAGCAGGAATGCCGAGTAACCGAATCCAAACCCCCTCTCCACCCAAAACCTCATCAGGCGACCAATGAAAAACAAATGATAACCCCATCTGTGAATGTAATGCAGCATCCTTGAGGAAGTTGTCCTGATCTAACTTCAACTTGAGGGAAATCAAAAATTTCATGGGAGTGATCTTGGTAACTTTGATGCCTGCTGCTTTGAAGGATGATGACTGGATGACATCTATCAGCCACTTTATAGATACCTCCGAGTCTGTGGCTATGCCCATGAGAGCTAAACTTAGAAACTTGAGCCGGTTCTCCACAGCTAGCGGGTTGGCCTTCGAAGAAATACCGGCTAAGGCCTCCGTCTAATGAATCTTGGTCAATGCCTTAGTCTGCGTAGCAAAGGATAACACCTTTGCAAAAGAGCGGCCTAGCAGGGGATGCACAAGCTGATCTGAATGCTGGCTCTGAATCCTCTCCGAAAAATGGGGTTTAGCGGACTTGGCCCATCATACGGCGACAACTCTCCCATCAATGCGTCTCTCCTTCAAGATATCTTTGGCCGCCATCGCATCCTATTCGTATCTGAAATGAACGAATGCGTAGCCCCTGGGTTTAGCTGTGCCTGGAAATGTTGAGATATAGACGTCGAGCAATCTGCCATACCACCCGAAAATACCCCATAGATCTTCCATCATGCAATCGAATGATAGCTTACCAACAAATAAGCTGAAATTTGAAATAGAGGAGGTGGCAAGGTTACCCGCTGCGAAATGAGGGGGAGAAGAATCAGGAGGGAAACCGCGTCCCTGATCCCCAAATCTCCCACGCTCCCAATCTCCGAATCCCATCCCTCAGATATCCCCAAATCTCGTAAGGTTTGTGATGAGGTTTTTGTGAATGAGAACACCTTATTTCATTGCTTTCTCAGGCTAGGAGAGTTGTTCTTATGAAGCATGTGCTTGGAAGCATCCCGGTGCATTCTTTAGATGCCATTCACCTTCCCTCTCAGTTATTGGCTACGTTGAAGGGCATTCGTGCCAATTTCTTCTGGGGTTGGTCAGATGGGAAGAGGAAATTGCATTGAAAGAGCTGGGATCTGATCGCAACCCCTAAGGAAGAAGGCGGCCTTGGGATCAGAAAATTTTCAAACATTATGAAGGCTTTCAGGCTGAAGATGGCGTGGGCCATTAAAGTTAGGTGGGTCGGTGGCTTGTGGAGCTCTTTTATGTCAGCTAAGTATAGTCATGACCTGTCTCCAGTTGCGGCAGTTAGCCCTCAGCGTCTCCCCTCCCCTTTATGGAGGCGCATCCTTTCTCAATTGCCCATCCCGGAGTCCCACGTGCAATGGAGTATCGTAACGGGGAATGCAGGTTCTTGTTTGATAATTGGAGCCGCTTGGGCCCTCTCCTGTAATTAGCAGAAGCCCCCATCCCGGGCGTTCTGCTGGATATGTAGGTCAGAAGTGTCCTGAACTCTAATGGTCCGCTCCCTCCCTCCACAGCCTTTGTTTATCTTCCGTAGGCGACTATAGATTTTATCTTCTAGTCCAGTTTTTGCACTTCAGAGGGTCTCAATTTTCAGTTTTGGCCTCTGACTCGCTCTAGGGTTTTTTCAGTGAAATCAGCATGGGAAGTTACCAGGATCTTACGCCCAAGTAAGGCCTAGTCGAAATGGGTGTGGCATGAGAAGCTGCCCCCCAGAATTTCTCTTTTCGTCTAGAAGTCGTTGCATAATGCGGTCCTAGTGGACTACACAGTTTAAGGTTGAGGCATTCCTCTTACTTCTAGGTGTGTCTACTGCAATGCTCTATCTTCCTAGCCTCCCTCTATCGAGTCCTTTATCCACCTGTTCATTGGCGGTAGGCTTGCCCAGGCAGTGTGGGTTGAGTTCGGCCGTCTTTTTGGCATCTGTGTGCTGGCACCACCATCCATTAAAGCAAGGTTAGTCCAGTGGTGGTATGCAGCTTCAACCAGTGGGAGAAGATCGTTTGTTCCTATGCTAGCTCCGTGTTTCATCTTATGAGAACTCTGGAAATCCCGTAATGCAGCAGTTTTTGAGGGGTGAGCACCCTTAATTTATGCAGTTTCAGCCAAAGTGAAATGGTAGATTGTTAGTTTGCAAGGCCCAACTAAGGGCTCAATTGGCCTGCCCCCTGTCAGCTTCAACAATCTTGCACCCAAAGTTTTGACTGAAGCTGCGAGCCCTCTCAGTAGCTCTAAGATTGTTAGGTGGGTGAGGCCTATAGCTAGTTGGATTAAGGTTAATGTGGTGGTTTGACGAGAGGGAATCCAGGGACATCGGGAGGTTGAGGGATTTGCAGGGGTGATTCAGGGAATTTCCTTTTTGCCTTCTCCTCAGCCTACGAAGAGGGCTCTAGCACCTTCGCAGAGCTGCAGGCCATTCATGACGGTCTAGCCCTCTGTCTGCAAAGGGGCTTTTCCAATATTGTGGTGGAGTCGGATTCTAGGCTGGTTATTGACATATTAAATGGGGTCTCAAAGCCAGATTGGAATTGGAGTTATTGGCTTAACAAAATCTCCAGGCTATTAAGTAGGGGGCAGACGAAGTTCGAGCATATCTTCAGGGAAGGCAACTCTCCAGCCGATGCGATGGCCTGATTGGGTAGTGGAACCCAATCCTCCACTTTCTTTGCCCACCTCGTGGACTTTCCTTCGCAGGTTAGAGGTCTGATATTCCTTGATAGAGTTGGGCTCGGTGCGATCAGGGGTGCTTGAGGGCCTTGTCTCTTATGCGGTGGTTTTTGGTTGTGTAGAGTTTTTGTGTTTTCTCCATGATAGGCTCCCCTGCTGGTTTTTATTCCAGGAATAGCCCGAATTTTGTACATCTTGGTTGGTGGAATATATTAGAGATCGTTTTTCCAAAAAAAAAGTAAAATCAAAGATAGTACAACTTAAACATGAATCAAAGCAATAGAAAACATCTCATCACGATACAAGCTTCACCTCTTAGCCATAGCTAGGAGGTTTAGCTAACCATAGACATGATTACATTAGAATCTCTTAAGAAAAGCATAAAAACAATTAAGGAAATGGAAGAAAAACTCTTGATGATGGCTTTTCCACGCTTGTGCTCCACAAACCCTAGATGATGCCTAGGGACTCCTATTTATAGTTTTACAACACCTCCTTTCGCACCAACTTGGAAAAATCTAGAAACTGCCTTAAATTTACGCAGTTTTTCAAAATAGACTTCACTCTGCGCAATTTCACAGAATGACCGAGAGTTTAGAATACACTTCTTCAGGACACTTTCAGGAATATGTTTATTTTCAGGACAATTTCAGGATTCCTTTTCTTCACTTCAAATATTTGATTCTCTTCATTCTTCATTTGGTTTTCTTGGATCTTTAGCATGTGAATTCTTCACTCTTGGGCTTCTAAGATCCATCCCTTGCCTTGGTGATTATTGAGCATCAAATTCATACTTTTAGCACCATTTTCAATCCAAGCTCTTAAATTCACCTTGCAACACAAACATGAGTAAAATAGAACATTAAGCATTATCATATTCATAAAACTAAGATATAAATGGGGGATAATATGCAATATTTGACCCTTAACACTTACCGACCTTGACCTTGACTTCGGACGATGACCCCAACCTTAATTTCGGACGACGACCATGACCTCAGATACCGGCCTCAAGGTCAGATACTAATCTTGACCTCAGATGCCGACCTCAAGCTCAGAACGGAAACATCTAGAGAGAATCTTGCACCGTATAATAAATGCAGGACTCCCAGTGAATTCTTAGTCAAAGATCAAGTCAATCAAGGCATAATTGGAGAAATATTTGAGAACAGATTCTGATTCCAATATGGGCCCCTCCAGCGTATCTTATAGATCTACTCAGATATGAGAATTGCCTAAGAGCACTTATAAATACATTGTCATCTTTAAGAAAAAGGTACAAACAACTATCCCAATTCTACTATACCTATTATGAGTCTATACACCTGACATAGGAATTGGAGGGTCCTCGGCCACAATCATCACCCCTAGTGTCTCCTTGTTCTCCATTCATTTGCAGGTACTTAGCAGCTTCGCAAGAAGTGAAGTAGGATCGACTAGATTTGAGCAACAACAGTTTGGTGCTGTTTGTAGGAACGACAACAAAGCCATTCAAAAGTTCCCCTTACATTAAGAAAATCCATCCATTTTTTTCCTTTACTCAGTGATGGCTAAGGGAAAACAAAGGGCTTTGACCACCATTACTGAGCCAATCCCAATTTCGAAAGAACAGCCTAAGAGTCCTCAGGCAGCATGGTTAAATCCTCGACCTAACCCCCTCCCCTAGCAGTCGCACAAAGATCTCATAACAGGGGGGTCGACTTTTCTCTTTAGAGAACCAAGTCAAGGATTTGGCTGATAATGTTGATCGGATTAAGAAGATAATGGAGAGACAATACCCATTCCTCAACCAAGGCTTGTAATTGGGGGTAACAGCAACCGAGCAATCTCGACTTCCGCAAGCACCTCATGACCCATATGTGGTGAAAGATCGACCAACGCGAAGTAGGTATGTCCCCATGCAGACGATGGGAATGACTAAGCTCACCGAGTCTAATCTATGCCACACTCTAAAAAAGAGAAGGTGTAGGAAAGCTCTTAAGGTCATAGCAGAAGGCGAAGTTTCATGGGAAGCAGAACTAAAAGAAATTCGAGATCAGCTCAGAGGCATCCAATAGGCATGCCGGGTGAAAACCTTTGCCTCCTTCGATGTTGTGGTTGAGGAAGCCAAACCCCTGTTCATAGATGACATCATGAGATCTCAGTTACCATGTAGGTTCCGAATGCCCCAAATCACCCGTACACAAGGTCGAGAGATCTGGCCGAACACTTATAGTCTTTCAGAGCCTTGATGGAACTTCACAGTGCTTTTGGGCCCATGATGTGTAGAGCATTCTCCCTGACCTTATAAGGGGCTATGCGGAAAATGGTACAAATACCTGAAGCCAAATTTAATTACCTCATTCACTCAATTTACAAGGCCTTCATCACTCAGTTCATCGGTGGGAAAGACAGGAGAAAACCGTTAACTCACCTTCTCACAATTACTTAAAGGGAGGACGAGCTGCTAAAAGATTATACCGTTCACTTTAATATATTAAGGACAATGTAGATTTTAGGTAGGGGGTGAGATCAGGTGAACTAATTAGTATTCTCTTAGTTGAGCAAAAATTCTTTGAAAATTTTTAAAATTTTCAGTTTCAGAACTCTTTTTGAAGAATGATATTCTATGTATTTGAACACATTTAAGTACTATAATAAGGTATATAATAGTCTTTTAAAAATCTAGAGTTTAGTTCATTAGTAGATTCTTGAAAATGTTCTCTTAATAAATTGATCAATAGAAAGTTTCAACATCAATTCAGTCTAGCTCACAATTCATATTTAACTCATGTTCTATGAAGTTAAGTTCAACTCCTAATTTTAGCATGATGATCACTTAAAAGTATTAGAATCCAAGTCTGGAGATCCTTATCTGCCTTAAGTATAAAAAGAAGAAGAAAATGACCAGTTAAAAATAATGAAATCAAAAATGGCTATCTATTATATGTTTCAATGAAAAAGAAGGAAAAAAATGAAAATAGTATGAAAGCCACTGATATAAAATCGAAAAGCTAGAAAAATAAGTGAAAAATGATATAGGTTTGGAATTAGTACTTATATTGATTTTTCCACTTTGAAGTAATGATTATGGCTAATATTATGGAGAGAATGTTAATTTTTATAGATTATAAGTTGAATTCCACTAAGCCCACTAGGAACTTGATGTTTATATGCATTGTATTGATTTAGTTGTTAAAAGGGAACTTAGTCAATTATTTACTAATGATATTAGGTTTTAGATTTTCAATGTTTCATTCTTATGTCTTTAAATATTACTCATATATTTAGGATTACACAAGATATTGTTTTCTGAGAAAGTTTGAAATTTGAAATTTTTAGAAGATTAGTTCATACATGTTTTGCTCAGGACTAGCAAAATTTTGGTTGAGGTGTGTGTTGAGAGCGAAATATTGTATATTTCCCACTTGTTATACATTATTTTTACGAACATGAATGCGTTTAATTGATATAATTATACATGTTTTCTCTTACGATGTGATTTTGAGAGCTAAGGAGAAAAGGATGTTTAAAGCATGAATTTAATGTTCAAAGGATTATCAAGTATAGGATTGGATCTATGGAGGTCAAGATTGAAGAATCCAAGATTCTAAGATTCAAGGAAACCAAGTGAAGAATGAAGAAAACTAAGGAGAGAAAGTGTAGAAAATCAGAAGTGCAGAAATAGACCATTCGATGACATTGATGACACCTTTAATGTCATTGAAGTAAGTGTCGATGCCATCAAAGTCACTTCGATCTCGTCACAAAAGATATGAAAAAATTGATTTTTCTTGCTGGACATATTTGAGCATTCTTCGATACCATTGAGGATATATTCGATGTCATTGAAGCTAATTTGATCCCATCGAAGAAGGTTCGATGACATCGAGAAATTACGCAATTTCGAAAGTTCGTTGTTGAACAGTTTTTCAGTTGCACTTGAAAGCTTTAATAGGAGCTCGATACCATCGAAGGTGCCATTGGTGTTGTGATAGCTACAAAAAATCAAGTCATTTTTTAAGTCGGTGTGAATGAAGCCTATATAAAGGGATATTTTAGGAGTTTCTAAGGACTAACTAAGGTAAAAGGAGTAGAGTAAGGAGTTGTGGTGCTTCAAAGAGTCCTCCTTCCTCTTCAATCCTTCGGTTCTAGTTAGTTTTTATATTTTTCTTTAAGAGTTTTAGTTCAATCATGTCTATGGTTGGCTAATCACTTAGGTAGAGCTAAGAGATGAAGCTTGTAGTTCTTTTTAATGTTTATTTTACTTTAATTCAAGTTATTTGGTTTATATCTTGAACAATTTATTGATTTTGGTTTGAATGGAAAAAAGTTTTTCAGTTTACTTTGATCCATTGTTGACTCCAAGCACTTTAGATGCTTAGAAAAACTATTGATATTCTCTTATAATCGTTTAGTATGTAAAATTCATTGATCTATCATTGACTCCGGGCATGATAGATGTTTTAAATTCTCTATGATCAATACATTGATGATTTATGAGGGAACAAATTCAATGAAAGTTCAAATCTATTTTAAAATATATGAATGATGATTTAACTGCTTTATTATCTGACTGGAAAGGATAGGACTCCGATTCCAGTTGAGTGATTCAATTAAATCAAGTAATTTAACATTCAGGAAGCTATAAGTAGACTCTAGTATTTTTTTCTTTGATAGTTTTTTCACAATTACTCTTCTAATCCAGATTTTTATAGTTAGTTTAGATTTTAGTTCTAGTTCTAACATATTCTAGAAATTGTACAAAAGCAAGTCCCTGTGGGTACGACCTCGATCTCACCGAGTTGTTACTACATTAGAGCCCTGCACTTGGGGTTGTCATAACAATGAGTCTTTCGACAATGACACTCTAGTGGGAATAGACTAGAGCACGTCTACATCTAATCCGAAAGGTGGAGTGTCTACTTGCTTTGGCATTCGGCTACCCACAACTGCTGCTAAAGAGGGGTATCTGTAGACACCTGACCTAAAACGAGGATATGCCACTATTTGAGCTTTAGCTTGACTTCAATAAAATTATCTCATACTGACTTAAAAATCATTGAAAATATAAATGGGTCAAAAATGGAGCATACACGACACGTCCTAAAGACTACCAATGGACTCGATCAGTTAACACCAAATCCAGTAACAATTCGGTCATAGTCGTGCATCCGAACTTTAGAACCCCAAGAACTCTCTATACGTAGCAACTGATATGAAAAAAAAAGGGAATAAAATGAACTCTCTCTACCCAATGATGACTCTCTTTATTATTTAGTATTCCTGTATAATGTTGTGTTAACGTGTGAAATGTCATATCTTCAAGATTAAGGAAAGTACAGTCGTTCTTGTATGCAAAGTGGTCATAGTGTTATTAAAAGTAAATTTTGACTAATGAAGATAATTTATAATTCATTAAAAGGTAGTAAAATGATCTTTTTAACGAACTTAATTTTCTTCAATCTAGGTTATAATGAGGAAGATCTGACCCGTTTACCAAAGCCATGCATTATCGAGTGGTCAAAGCATAACAACTCCAATTGCACTTTAAACTAGTTAAATTGGATCCGATTGAAGTGATTTCAGTTCCATTGAAAAGCTTATCAGGTAACATTTTTAATGAGTCCAAAATCATTAAAAACGAACAATCGATCAAACTATAGATAATTGATTTCATATACTGAACGATCGTACTTCTGACAAGTCAAATGGAGTCCAATCGAAGTGATTATAGTCTTGTTACGAAGCTTATCTGATTATTTTTCCAACGAGATTAAGATTGCCAAAAAGGGACGGACAATGAACAAGATACAAGCATTTAAATAATTTTTTAAAAAACAAAAACAAAAACTAATCATGAAGTTTCATATATATATATATATATATATATATATATATATATATATAAGTAATCAACAATTTTATAAAGAAATATATATAAATATTTATTATAAAATAAATATATAAAAAATCATTATACCTTTAATTTATATATAATATATAATATATTATATATTAAAATCTTTACTTTATATCATACATACTATATATAACATATTATTTTATAACTTAAACAGCAAATGCCCACAAATGTTATCTACAAAACTATTGCCACCTTAAAAATCGTAACAACAAATTACAGCTGCCAACGTCTATAGAAGATGCTCATTGCTAAGGAGAAGTAAAAAAGAAAAACACCAATGAAGGAAAGTGAGATAGAGAGGGGGAGTGAGAGAGAGAGAAAGAAATAGAGAACAGAAAGAAAGATAAGAAAATACAAATAGGGTTCAAGGATTGGAGTTTACTCAGAAGTGCTGCTCGAGATACTTTAAAGATTTCCAACATGCTGACATGCTACTTAACATAAGAGACAAAGAATGCCATTAAAGAAGTCACTAAAGTTAAGAGTTTGTCTAGATCCATTTAAGTCACATTCCACTTCACACATTACAAGTATATCAACTACATTCAGATTTCCTTCTATGCTATTCTACATTATTCTCCTTCTTTCATTTATTTTTTTTACTTTATTTACCTGCCTAAGATCTTAAATCCTATAAAATAAGGCTAGTTGGTACTCCATCTTATTTACTGCATTTTATTTTATTTGCCTACCTGGTGCTATTTAGCTCCACGAAGTAGTTTGTATTTTATTTTACTTAGTACATTTTTACTTTATTTACCTACCCGATGTCACTTGAATCTACGATATAAGGCTAAATAGTTTCTTTTTTCTAATTTTCGCCTGCCCGATCCTTGTGATTTATTCGAAGCACGATCTAATATAAAAATATTGAAATATTGTTGAATCCCCCAAAACTACAAATTCTTGTAAAGTAGAGACCACACATTGTGCAAGTGAAGGATGGTACCTAATCTATTCATTTTCCTTCACCGAGGCCCCTTAATCAAAATTTATAATTATAGACCAACCGTGTGAGTCACTTGAGTTAAGGAATCATGATATTCCTAACCCTTAAGCAATTCTATGGTTTATAGCCGGTCATAGATTTTGAACTTTATTTGGCTAGTAACGATTCTGAATCAAATATATTTTTACATCTGAGTCAATAATATACTCTGGCTAAACCAATAGATTCATACCAAAGCCAATGAAGTGAGTGCAGCGTTGTGCTCCTGCGGGGGAGGCATTCACAAAAACCTTGCTAGGGCCTACATACAATCATGTTTATTTGTCATTCAGCTTGTTCATAAGATCACACACACATGGATGAAGAAAAAACACAAATATAAAGTTGATCAAAAACTTACGTGGTTCCTAAGAAATTTTCAATGATAAATGTTGAATTCCCACTATTTCCTAAGAAGCGGATAAAATGCATAAATCAGGGTGGGCTCACATAATTAACTCAATATGCTTGCTTAACGCACAATCTGTTTCCATAAGAATCACCTTGTGAAAATATCACACTTGTATTTTTCTATTTTTTGGTAGGTAGTTATTGGTTACTATATTGTGGCCCACCTGATGAGTAGATAAGGCTGATTTTTGCACCAGAAAATCCTCCTAGTGAGTCCAATGGAGATGGATTTCATACCCGCTTGATAGGCTGGAAGTTTGCAGAGCGGGACTGGTCATTGTGATCCAACCAGTTGATAGGGGATAAGCTCAAAAATGAGACAGATCCAAGGAACAAGTGGACCACACCATAAGAAGCAGCGGTGATAATGATTCTCACCATTGAAACTTTTCTAGGGTCCACTGTGACGTTTATTCACCCTCCATCCAATTTATAAAGTTACATAGATATGGATGAAGCCAAAACACAAATATCAGCTCCATTCAAAACTCCTGTAGCCCCATTTTGTACTCCACTTTTGATTTGGATCTGCCTATTTTTTAGTTTAAAATAAAAAATAATTAAAAATATATATGTACAGTTTGGATAAAACCGGTACTGCTGCCCAATCCAAGCTGGAGACGGTCCTACCACCACCCGTCTCCGGCTGAGAACGGGCAATAGCTTTGAGTGGCTACCATGTTGCGTGGTTCTTATCCACACGCTAATATTATAAATAATAATAATAATAATAATAATAATAATAATAGATGCATGGTGTGGATAAGGACCCATGCATCAGGTTGCCACTCAAAGAGACTATCCGTTCCCAGTCGGAGGCGAGCCAGGGTAAGAGTCAATCAGCGTCCGAACAAGTTTCACTTTACACCTTCTCATTTATGAAGACCAGGACGACAATATATGTTATCGTATCCAAACAAGACGAGAGAGATACACCCGGCCGTATACATAACAAAGTGGTTAAGAGTTGTTTTTTCCTAATAAATTTGCGCATGATCTCCTCCACACAAGTCAGACCATCGCCGACCAAACACATGACAACCATTTTCCATTCCTAGCGAGGATTCGTTCCACGACCTTTTAGGGTTTTATATCTGCCATTTCTTCCACAAATGCTCGGATATTCTTATCCGAAGAACCACCTTCCGCAGCAGCCTCCCTCGCCAAATCCCTCCACCTCAAAGAATTCTTCTTCATCTCCTCTCCTTCCTCTCCTCCCATCACCAATTCCAAATACCTCTTCAGCTCTCCACCTTCCAAAATCCCATCTCCATTTGCTCTGACCCGCACGCCCGTCTTCCAAACACTCTCCACCATCTTTATATTCGTTGGTTGGTCCGTCCACTGAGGAAAACCCACCATCCGAACGCCCACAGCCAAGCTTTCCGACGTCGAGTTCCATCCGCAATGCGACACAAAGCACCCAACCGAACGGTGTGACAGAACCTCCACCTGCGAACACCATGGCACTACCAACCCTTGTTTCCTTTCCTCCACCGCTCTCACCTTCTTCCAGAACTCGGTATTAGTTTCGGTTTCGACACTGTTCTCAGCTGGCCTGATGATCCACAAGAAAGATCGACAGCTTTCTACTAACCCACTCAAAATTTCCTCCATCTGATGTTCCGATGCCACCGAAATGCTACCGAAGGATACGTAGACTACTGAAGAATCGGGCTTAGAATCCAGCCATTCGACGTAGTCTCTTGATTTCTGGAACAAGTCGCCACCAACAGCAGTATCCGATGTCTCCTTTCCATCCAAGAAAGCCGATGGGATCAACGGTCCGACCCCGACCATGTCCAGCTTATCCACTGCTCTCATGGTGTCGCCTTCCAATGCATCGAAAGTGTTCACGAGCACTTTCGGGCAAGATTCTTTCTCAAGTTGGTGGAAGAGTTCTTCGAATATAGGAAGTGCGGAAGGGATGTCGCTTGTAGTTGTAGAGACGAAAAACGAAGGTAAGTCTTTTATAGAGAGAAGTGGCAAACCGGGTAATTCTATTGAAGAAGAAGGGTCTTTGTTGCTGCTTTCTATGAGATTATCGTATCCATGGAAGTAATGGTAGTAAATGGCCAGGACGGCTGCGGGCTGTATCCAAAGTAGTACTGACGGAATGCCCATGATACGAGCCACGTCAGCAGCCCATGGGAGGAGGAGGGTGTAGACCACGCACGTGACTGGGCGGCCATCGTCAGCGAGGTTGCTGATGAGGTCGCGGACGGACCGACATCCCACCTCCTTAAACTGCGCCATGAACTCATGCCGGTCGTCTGTGGGCTTGATGCCGTCATCGTAGCCGTCCGAGAATGAGGCATAGGATAGCCCGTCAAGAGGAGTGGATTTTACCATGCGCCGGTGGGCGTGGACGCTGGTGGCGAAGGTGACGTGGGTACCTGTTCGGACGAGGCGCTTGGCGAATTGGAGGGCGGGGTTGATATGTCCTTGGGCCGGGAAAGTTAGGAGAAGGATGTGAGATTCAGCCATTTGGGTGGTATTGGTTTTCTTAGGAGGAAAGATGGAGAGGGCTTTACCATTGATATAGAGATGAGGAGATTCGCCTTTATTACTATTTGCTAGGTAGGGCCCACCGTGATGTGTGTCGCATCTGCTTCATTTATTACATTCGCAGCTCATGTAAGGACTTTAGCCCAAAAATAGACAGATTCAAAGCTACAGTCCGCTGCACCACATGAGCGGTTAGGATGAGGATGGCACCGTTGTAAGCATAAGATTTAGATCAGGCTGATATTGATGCTTGCCTTTCATTTTAATGGGATTCCTCTTATGAACCAGTTGGATGATATATATACTTATTACATCTAATAGATTTTAATGGTGTGTTCCCATCCCAATGGACCGCATTTGTAAGATAACTAAGCTATCTAAGCCTCATATTCTAAGTGTGAAATCAATTCGACCGGCGGCTTGCAAATAAAAGATGAGCTGGATAAAAACCTTTGAATACGGATCACAGTCGTTGTTATGTCAGATTGTGCCTAAAATCTCCAAATTTAAGAATAAATGGGCCACATGGAATGAACGGTTTAGACTAGCCAAAAGGATACAATGTAAGGCCCACCCACAAAGGTGCAGCATACATAATGAAATTATGCACCGCTAAAGTACCATATGCAATACCTTTATGAAGAGAGTGTGGGATTCTTCTCTTTAAGAAAGGCGTGGACGCATTTGCTAACACAGAGGAGTTAGAAGACGTTTTGGATTCTTCCAGCACCAATCACGCCCTGTGAACACTATCCGCTCTCTAGGGCTGAAAGTTGGGCATGTTCAACCCTACCGACCCGACATGGGGTTGGGCTTAGGCCATACAAACATCAATCCCATAAAATTTAGGTTGGGCTCGGGTTAAGGTCTCGGGTTGCCCGACCTAACCCAAACCCAATCAATATATAAGTTTCTTATAAATTAATTATAATTTAGTGTGGATCATCTGTATTAAAGGCACATAAAATTCCAATGCCATCAGGTTTCATTGGTCCACGTCATTTTCGATTACTCAAGCTAACAAGATATGCAGGATTTCTCTCTCCTAAATAGATGGCTTGATACACAATACGACTTTTAAAGGAGTAGTTGTCCTATATATTAGCTTGTTTGTTTAGAAAAAATGAACTTTTTTATGATAAATAACTATATACATAATCAATAAAATTATAGGTAAAAAAATAAGACGTGTATTGAAAATATAATAGACTAATGTAATAATGAAAATATTAGCATATATCTACCCAACCAACCCGGCCAACCTGACCAGCCCGCTTGGGTTGGGCTTGGGTTGAGAATTACCAACTTGGGGTTGGGTTGGATTGCGTTAGGGTTGAGGTATAGGAACCTTGGGTTGGGTTAGGGTTGAGCATCAACCCGACCCAACCCACCCGACTTTCAACCCTACCCCTCTCTCATGTCAGTATAACTGGAGCGTAGATTTGAACCGCCACAGCCTATAAACACTAGCCCCTCTCTCATGTCACTTTAACTATCTGGGAGCGTAGATTTGAACCCCCTTGATTCAGAAGCCCGATTTGAAAATCGGGGATTTGAAATCCTGCAGTTGTATTTGGCACCTTGGATTCAGAATCCCTGGAATTGAAAAGTATTGGTGATAATATATTTAGAGGAGTTTGAATTTAATTACTAAATCAATTTTAATATTTCTAATTAGTGTACATATGTAATGTTTGACACAATGGTTATGATAAGCCCGTTGAAATATATACTTTACATGAAAATGATGAAAATTTAAGTCTCAAATGGGCCACAAGCACAAGATCACATCCGAGTGACTAACTAATGATTTTTAACTGTTGATTTATATGGACAGTATTTGGATGGCGTAGATTATCCTATTAAAGTAGTTATAGTGATGCGGTTGATAATATGATAATTTTGGGATATCATCAGTGGGTTATGTGTCTGATAGATTAGTAATCATTGAAATCCAAGGCTCTTTGCTTTTGCTCTCAACCATTGAGCCTCATTGAGTATACAATTACAAAACTTGAAGTTCAATCTTTATGTGCGCCTCAAGTTCGAAGTCAGACCCATGAACATCTGAAAGAACACATCTCTTTAGTTGATCTTCGATGGTACTTCGATGGCACTTCGATGCCATAATCTTCGATGCCATCGAATTATCGATGATTGCACTTAAAAGGGCACAACGATTCAGTTTCAAATCCACGATTTTGGATTTTTTTTCTTCGCTCCAACTCTCCATATCCTTTGCCTAAATCAGAGTTTAGGACTTCCAAGTGCTCCAATTCCTTTCTATTTCCTAAGTATCGTTGATCTGTGCCTTGCTTCGGTCTCTCTAGATTTCCTCTCTTGTTGAGTGTTTTAATTTCCTCTCTTATTGTGTGTTGTTGATTCCTACATCTTCTTATTAGTCGTGTTGTCCTTTAAACACTCAAATCTTTCTCAATATGCCAAAAGATAATAAGTGAAAAGCCCTGGCGGTAGGAGAGACTTCCTGACCCACTCGAGTCAAGAAGTTGGCTCCACGACGTGCTAATCGTGTTACACGTCTCTCGCCATCACCCATACAATCGCCGACCTGTTCCATCCACAGTGATGAACCATAAGTACTCAAATCACCCATGGCATACTCTCCATCATCAAAATATGTCAGCAATAAAATTATCTGTGAGAGAAGGGTCAATATTCGATGTATCGAACCCTATGGAGTCGATGAAATGCTACGGGCCATCAGGTGGGCAAATGTATTAAAGTTAGGATGGATGGTCCATAGAAACCAAGTCTATCGATTCCTGTCCAGATGTAGGAGCCCCACACTTCGACCTTCGTCATTCGAGGTTGAAGACAGTGGCCTTATTGTCAAAATAACCCTTGCTTGAGTCGCTACACTTATAGGTATTCCTATGTCCCGTGAGCCTCAAGCAAATTATCATCTTGCATCACGTTAAGTGAGGGACATGATAACAAGATATTCTTCTCAATGGGAGAGAGAAGTGGATGCAGGGGAATGCACTTAGTTCCTCATACATGTCCGATAAATTTCTCATTCTACATTCCATCTTCTCGACCAATATCTATCATCGGGGTACTAACTGTGTAGACCTCATATTCCCTTTATAGCCGACATTGTTTATAATGTTGGGAAGAATGTCCATCTTTGTCTGCCCACTATTATCATACATCAACTCGCACAACTCATTCGAGGTAGTCACTCCACTTATATCCTGTTTGGTCATCTTTTATGTTTAAAGGGCCGATGATTATAACCTTACAACCTTAAGCATTTTCTGATTGTTGACTACTGGCTACCTCGCTGTTGGCCGCTTTAGTAAGGGCCGATGATGTCATGGCCCCACCTTAGTGGCTAACTGATGTAGTCGCACATGCATCCACCTCAGCTATTATTCAGGAGTTTACGGAAGAGATCCAATGCCACCTTAGCGAGAAGTAGTGCCTATGCGAAAGGCCATGCAACAAAACCTTAGTGGGCCCCACTGCTATGTCTGTGTGACATCCACAAAAGATATGCTTTTTCTCGAGCGCATGGCAGGACGTGAAAAAGAGTAAGATTTAGAACTTAAGTGGGCCACACCACGGAAACAGTGGGATGGGATCTCCACCATTGAAATCTTCCATAGGTTCATTGTGATTTGTATGACATCTAATGAGTTCATAGGGCGAGTCCCACCAGAAGGAAGGCAAAACACAAACATCAGTATGATCCAAAATCAGAAGGTTACAAGAACATTGCTAAATGGATTGTGAGTTGGGCTCAAGCTAGAAATGTGGCCCATTAGAGGAAATGGGCCAGGAGTGGGTTGAACCCTTCAACTTCCCATATATAAAAAAGAATGCCCTTGAAACCTTGAATGGGTCAGCCATGCCAAGTTGGACCCGGTTGGATACTTGACGCAAGGATGAACATGCTAAGGTCGATCACCGTCTTCCTCAAGGATAACTACTCCGAATCCACATAGCTTTTCTGGACTCCTCACGGAGACTTCTCGAATTCATGAGAAAAAAGCAAGGAAAATAGAAAATAAATTCTATAGAATTCATAATTTAATTGATATATGAATAAATGAGTTTACACCCCTTTAAATACGGATACTAAGCCATGGAAGAAGTTTCGAAATCAAACCATAACTAAAACTCCTAGAAATCGCGATTTACTATAAATAGTAAACTTACTATTTATAAACGGTCCTGATGTCTACTAGTACACATGGTTTTTGGCTAAAAATAGTAAGTGTCCAATTTGGTCAAACCATGATTTTCTCCTAATTATTCTAAGCACTCTTCATGTTGGGCGCAACTCCTAAAGCTCAATCGGATGAAGAGTTATACCAAAACTAAAACTTACTAAAAATAGTAAAAACAAAAATAAAATGGGATTTCGACCATCCATTCCGTTGTATTTTGCAAATTCTGCATGGGCAACCCGGCATAGTGGGCTTGGTGGATAAAGTAGCTCTTCCTGCCCTAAAATCATATATGGTACGTATGATAGCTCAATCCAAATTGTGAGATATGTCTGTTTTGGGTTCTGACGGTCCTGACCACCTCCGCTTCCGATCGGGCCTTTTCTGATCCACTTGGCAATGAAACTGTCCATGACCTGCTCTACATCAATACTTCCCTCTAGCCTAGTACTTCTAGCCCAAACCTAGCCTAGAGCGATAAAAATCCACAAGCCCGATAGGCCAGCCCCACTAAACTAGGGTGGCAACTAGTCAGGTTTGGGTCAAGTCAGGTTAGCCTAAGCGACTTGACCCGTTAACCAAAGGAGCTAAGAATTATACACCCGAACCTTCTTACGCCTAACCCAACCAACTTAATTAAAATTCATCAAGCCCAAGCTTGACCGGACCTAACCCATTTAATTTTAATCTGATTGAGCTTGACCAACCTGGCCCAATCCATTAATGATCGAAATCAGGTTTTAGAATTATGGGGCTAGATATATGAACGGCTCAGCCCAATTAATGGATACATTTATACATACATTGCAACTTATATATACGTATCTATACTCCTATATTCTATTCACATATTGGGCCGGGTAAGATAGGGTTCAACCCAAGCTTCATCCATTTAGTTAAATGGGCAGGAGCCCGACCTACAATTCATTTAGCCCGACCTGAATAAATGGCCTGGCCTCGATTGATCTAGACCATCGGATCGGTTGATGCTATCGACAACCTTCAAATACTTTTGAATGGTGAAAAATCTATAGGTTGGTTATCTCAAAAGATTTTTGAACCACAAGCAGTCCAAGGTGGGCGAAAGATATCCAACGATCTAAGTGATCCAGGAGAGACCACATGTTTACCCGAATTATTTAATGTTGAGGCCATCTCTAAGAGAACTGGGTGGTGACCCTAGAGATACCTAGCTAGTTGGTGGAAAAGCTTTGTGGTGTATCTGTTGTATCCATGTCATCCATGATGTATCTATTTTATCCACCTGCTAGCTTAGTAGTGTTGGGGTCACGACCCAATCCAAGTCACTACATGAAAAAGGCAAAAAATAAGATGAATTTCGAGACGGTTGTGGACCGTCTGTAAAATCCCTTTGTTTAAAGACGGCTATGAAATGTCTCTAAAATTTCAGACGGCTCTTAACCGTCATTAATATGAAGCAAAATCATCTTGTAAATGTTGAACGTCCACAAACCATTTAAGATGCTTAGAGTTCGTCGTTAACTGTGGAGAAAAGACAGCTATCGACCATCTGAATAAAAGATGGTCTGTAGCTGTCTTATAGGCGGTCATTTGAGACGGTCAGAGACCGTTCGCATTAGAGACGGTCCTTAGCTGTCATATAGGCAATCATCTAAGACGGTCCGCAATAGAGACGGTCTTTAGCTGTCGTATAGTGGTCATCTGAGACAGTCAGAGGCTGTCTGCATTAGAGACGTTCCTTAGCCGTCGTATAGTGGTCATCTAAGACAGTGAAAGACCATCTACATTAGAGATGGTTTAGAACCATCTTACCCTTCCACTTCCACAACTCCCTCACACAAAGTCGAGCATGCCTTAATGTGGGGTTATTGTGGGGGCCACCTTGATGTATGTATTAAGTTTCCTCATCATCTATTAGTTCTTTCAAATCAATATTGGGCGTTATCTCAAAAAATGAAATAGACCCGGTTACCAAGTGGACCATTCCATTTGAAAGTGTTGATTGACTTTCCTTACCATTCATTTTTCCATTGCATTTTATGAAATGAGACCAAAAGTTAAACAAATACAAGGCTCAAGTAGACCACACCATAAGAAGCAATGGTGATAATCATACTCACTATTTTAACTTTCCCAAGGGCCACCGTGATGTATATTTACTATCCAACAGATTCATAAAGTTGTCTGCATATGTATGAAAGTAAAACACATATTATGAAGATCCTTAACTATATAAATCATGGTGGACCCCACAGAGTTTACTCAGAGTACTGAGTTATTATGCAATTACGCAATCCGCTTCCACCAGTCGATCCGTTTCTGGATTTCCTACCAAAGCCTTTCGCATGAAGATCCTTAGCTAGAACCTATATGGGGTCCACCATGATGTTTGTGAGAAATTCACCTCATTCATCCATTTCTTGAGATCATGTTAGGACATGGGGCAAAAAATGAGTTGGCTCCAATACTCCAGTGTTGATGGCTGGTGGTCAGTGCTCTGTGGGCCCCACCATGATGTTTGTTTTTCATCCACGCCATCCATCTATTTTTCTAGATAATTTTATGGTATGAGCCCAAAAATGAGGTATATCCCAATCTCGAGTGGACCACATTACAAGAAATAGTGTTGATTGAACATAGACCATTAAAAACTTTTTTGGGGGCCATAAAAGTTTTGGATCAAGTTGATCTTTGTTTTTTTTCCCTTCATCTAGGTTTGTATGACCGAATCAACAGATTGTATGTCAAATAAACAATACAGTGGGCCTTAGTAGGATTTTAATGGTGGATATCCAATCACTATTGTTTTCATGTGGTGTGGTCCACCTAAGATTTATATCAGTCTCATTTTTAGTATTAAGCCCTAAAATGATTTGTAAAGATGGATGAACGGCATGGATAAAAGACATACTTCATAGTGGGGCCCACACGACTAGTGCAGGGGAGTAGCCATTCTGTTTCCGCTCTCATTGTACTAAGTAAACTCAGTTGGGCCCACAGTGAATGTATTTGGTTTATCCACACTGTCAATTTATTTTTCCATATCATTTTAGTAGTTGAGACCAAAATTGAAGCATATCCAAAGCTCAAGTGGACCATACCACAGGAAATAGTGGGGATAATGATTTCCACAGTTGAAATCTTCCTATGGCCCACAGTGATGTTTATTTGTCATCCAACCTGTTCATAAGATCACAAATACATGGATGAAGGGAAAACTAAAATATCAACTTGATCCAAAACTTCTGTGGCCTCCCATTATTTTTCAACGGTAGACGTTCAATTCATACTGTTTCCTATGATGTGGTCCACTTCAATTTTTTATAAGCTTCATTTTTGAGCTCATGCAATAAAATTATATGCTAAAATGGATGGACGGAGTGGATAAAATAAATAAATCATGGTGGGTCCCACAGGATTTACTCAGTACTCAAACAAGGACGTGGTTTGGCTAGTTACACTGCCACTGACCAGGTGACTAGCTTTCGGTGCTATGTGGACGCCACCATGATGTATGTGTTTTATTCACGCCGTCCATCCATTTTTAAAAATAATTTTATGTCTTGATCCCAAAATCGAGGTAGATCTAAATCTCAGGTGGACCACACCATGGAAAAAAATTGATTGAATGTCCACCATTAAAAACCTCCTAGGGCCCACTGTAATGGTTATTTGACATCTAACCCATAGATTAGGTCATACAAACTTGGATGAAGTGAAAAAATTTATATCAGCTTGATCCAAAACTTTTATGGCCCCTAAGAAGTTTTTAATGGTGGGCGTTCAATCAACACTTAGCAGTCCACTTGAGATTTGGATCAAGCTCGTTTTTGGGCTCATACCATAAAATGATCGGTAAGAATGGGTGAACGACATGGATGAAACACATACATCATGGTGGGGCCCACAGTGCACCGACCACTAGCCATGGGCTAGTGGCAGGGTGTGAAGGAAATCGGATTGCGTACTGAGTTACTCAGTAGGCTCTTATCGTACTAAGTAAACTTTGTTAGGACCATTGTGAACTCATATGGTTCATCCATGCCAACCATCCGTATTTTTCCGGATCATTTTAGGGGTTGAGCCCAAAAATAAAGTATATCAAAATCTTAAGTAGACCATACCAAAGGAAACAGTGGAAGTATTGATTTCCATAGTTGAAATATTTCTAAGGCCCCTAGTGATGTTTATTTGTCATCCAAACTGTTCATAAGATCACAGACTGCTAGCTGCTCTGTGTGCAACCTTGGAGTAGTTGCGACAACTATCCCTGTTAAAGCTGGTTCCTTTGCAGGTCTGCTGAGAGAAGCGAAAAACGGATATAGGTCTACTTCTAGACCTGTTCTGGTAGTCAGGGGAACCGGTTGTCTGAGATGGGACAGCTGTCGATTGGGGTCAAACTGAGTAACTGAGTCTTCTAGTGGAGAAGCTGAGTCTTCAAGCAGATCACCCGGTCCAGGTTCGTGTTCATGTGCCTCCATAAAGGGAGTTAGGGCAGTTACCCTTGGCTGAACTAGTTGAGACTCCCTGTCCTTGGCCAGAGGAAAAGGGGAATCTCCCATTAATTTTAAACGAACTAAGCACCTGACAAACGTTGCCTTCTCAGGCGGCTCATCAATTGCTGATCGACTCAATGTGAATCCTGCAGGAGGATTACACTCGGTGTCCACTGAGAAAGGGTCCTCTGGGCCGTCGAAACTCTGCTGATAATGACCCTGTCGAAGTTGGAGCTGCGATGGACTCTGGATATCTGGTTGTCGGCTTGTGCCTGTGGCCTTGCTTGCCTCCCGCAGCGTGATTGGCGTGGCCTCCTTGTGCACATCTGGGGGACGAGGTTGAATTTCCTCAACGGCATTTCTACAAACTGAAGGCAGTATGATCGGTGCTTCCTCTTCGGCATTTACACAAACATCTGTCAAGCAGAGCTGGTTGTCCGCTTTCATCTGCCGATCTTCATCTACATTGTTCGTTGCCTCCTCCTGATTGCCAAACTCTTTCTCTACCCACTCCCTTGTGCTCTCCGGAATAGGAATTTTCCTGTAAATCGGGGTGTCTGCTACAAGAGCTCCCGCAGTTTCTGCAGCTTCCATAATGGCATGAACAGGGTAGAAGCTGTCTAGCACTTGGGAGTTTTAGAACCTTCTGCAGATCCGCCCCTGGACGTAGGACCACTTTAATGCGAGCGTATACCTGGCAGATCCCATAACTGCTGATGGAATCTATCTGGATCATGTTACCATAGTAATTGGCGAGATCGAGGATGACTTATTCCATCCAAGCATGGGTCGGGATTCCAAACAGTCTGAGCCATCTCCCTTCATCTCCCAAAACCTCACTTGCTGACCACTTAACAACCGAAACCAATCCCATCTGCCTGTGTAGGGTTGGATCGTTCAGGAAATCAATGAGATCAGCAAGTGAGGTTTTTGGAGTGCTCTACTCCACTCCAAAAATCATGATTTCCATCAAAAGCAAGGGGTCCAACTGCCTCGTTGGGCCTTAGTTAATGCTATAACCCATTTAGTATCTAGGCTCTACCATCCCTACACATGCCAATGCAGGGTGGTTCATCAGATGGAACCACCTTACATGTTCTGTGGCCTGAAAAACTAGGCAAGCTTCATCACTGGGTGGACCACATATCAAATGTCGACTAATGGTAAACCCTTTTTAACTGACCAGATGATTGAACTGGCAATGGAACGTACATGGTGGAGTCCACCATTTCAATGGCTTAATTGTAGTCACATGCATGCCACATGCACCTAGAGAAAAGAAAAGAACAAAAAATCCATGAACTAGATAAATTGATTGATTTGAAATAGATTTGGATTTGGTAAATTCCAAGTCCATCACTTGAGAACCCAATTACAAATCCGTTGGAGCATTTACTGAAAAGAATTACCAATTTTTTTAAAAATATTTACTACATAATTCCTGACGAATTTATATTTTACCAAATAAATAATATCTCTATGAGGTGCTTTTGAGGGATGAAATTACAGAAATGCTCTCATTTTTTTTCCTTTATTAAGTAATGAAACTTGAGACTTGAGTGGTCCACGTAGTATGAATATAACATTCAATCTGTCAAATGTATGCACTACACCATGGTGATAACATGGTTAAAATATCAGGTCAATCAGATCATCAGATGGGCTACGCTTTAATTGCAAGATTTTGAAGGGTGTACATTACTTTCTAAGGATTTTCCTACCTTATGATTGGATTTGCCATATTTTCAGTTTTATCACGTAATAATAGTGGCGTGCATCTATTGAATGGGCTGAAGCATGTGGCCCCACAACTATTGGTTTTGGATCGTATGATTAAATATGCTTGATCAAGCTTTTTGTTTGCCCTATACAAGGCGGTCATTATATATATATATATATATTTTTTATTTTTTTTATATATTTTTTTTTTTCATTTTTAACCATGCATACAGATAGCTCGCTTGTTACAAGGTCATTCCGCGCTGGAATGAACTGAAAACACAAATACTAGCCTGGTTCAAAATTTGGATCTCACAACTGTGTGCCATATTAGCACGTATGCTTGCATCTGGGTGAGTTGGGCTCTCTTCCCTTGTTTTCAATGTATGAATCTTTTTGATAGGTCTGCTATGAATTGTTACAGGTTTGTAACAATGTGGAAGGCCAGAGATATTCCAAGCGGTTAAACGAGAGACATTTCCAGGTGGTATCGACTTGAGGCATTTCCGGGTAATTCCCTTTTCCATTGCTTGAAATGTTTGTTCCTCTTGATGCCCTGGCTATTGTTTAAACTGGGTTGAATTTTGGACCATTATTCTTGATTTGGCATCAAGAAAAATGCATGCCTCTTCAGTTTTCAAATCTTAGGAAATTGAAGGCATGAATTCCATGCTAAATAATAAGTTTGGATTTTCAAACTGTTAAACTTGGCAATGATATTGTGTGAGCTAGTGGGCTCATTCATCAAATTACAGGATGTGCTTTTGTTGGCAATGGGAGTGAAGAAAAGAAATCTTTTGTTTCAGATTGCAGGTTTTGGCTTTCTACAGTTTATGGGAGATTCTCAAGTTGCCCCACATCATCATCATCAACAATAGTTGATTCCATCATCAACAGTTTATGGGAGATTCTCAAGGTATCGAGCTGTTGATTCTTTCTTCAGTTTTTGTCAATGCATGCATGCTTCTGCGAATAGTCTTTGACTAGGTTTGTAGGTTCAATCTCGGTTTTTGTAGTCACCAGAGTCATTGTCTGATGGTAACTGATCCAGTTTTGGCGTGCTCATTGTATGTATGTATTAAATGATCTTGCCCTAGCACTTGTTCCTGGCAATGCACGTAGAGTTTTTCACCATTTCCAGTTAGTTTGCGTCTAGCATCAGCTGAATGTGTAGCATATGTGTAAACAATACCTCTATCATTTTCTTTATCTTTTCTGCATTGAAGGGTAGCTTCTGTAGTAGTACAAGTCCTCTTTTCCTTCCATAGCTTTTCTACATTGATTTGAGCAAGAACAGGTTATCAGGAGAAATACCCAGGCCTTTGGGTCAGTTGTGTCGACTTCGAACAATTCACCTGAGCAATTGTAGATTTACAGAATGTTATATTGAAGAAGTCTAATGGAAATCCAGATCATGTGTAATGAATGAGTTTAATGCCAAAAACATTAGTATGTCATCTAGGTTCTAAATGTCCAAAAATGGGTAGTTATAGTGATGCTTAAGGGTGAGTTTATATACGTAGAGGTGATTTTTTATGCATACAACTCTGTATATAGTTGTACATAGGTTTATTATGTATAATTCAATTCCACATCTCAATAAATAAAATACAAAACATTTATGCTAATCTTTTCTAACAGTGCACAATCTTTGGAATTAATCTTGATTACCACTTCAGTACATGCTAGTGAAATAATGTATGAATCTGTTTAGGCTTTAATGTATTGGGTTTTCCATTCTTTTATTTTTATAATACTCATTTAATCTGTCCTATCATGTGCTCTTTTCAGTCCTTCTGCGATCCCAATCCAAACTCCCCTGCGAATTATGAGGCTGCTCCATGTTCTGTGAGAACAAGTCGGAGTATGACCGAAGAGTGTGTGAGATAGTGGAGCAGAGCTGGACAGCAGACTAATAGGCGCAATCCCTATCCATCCATCTTTATTTTCTCTGCTCAAACAAATGGTAGAGGATAATGGAGGGATTTGGAGTGAAGGGATTCTGTTTACCGATTTTAATGGATATGACATGTATGAATTGTTGTTGGAGGATTTGGTACTTTGTTTCTTCCCGAAGTTGGTGGTCATGTAATATTATATGCCATGTATCTCTTACTTTGTATGGTGTGAATAAAAAGGGACTAGCTATTAGCATGCAGGAATTTCAAACACAGATTGTATGTTTAAGAATACTTAGTGTAATTTGCAGATATTTGTCTTGTTTCGTCATTATTGTTGTCATTGTTGTTGTACTTGTGAAAAGTGTCTTGAGTTGGCCAGTTCGATGTCGAATACCCAGAAGTTGAAGAAAAACCTTTCTGATCCTCTACAAGGATAGTCGATAGTGTTTAAGGTCATTTTTTCTTATATCTAGTTGCATTGGGTTTGATCTTAGCATGTGTTGTTGATCTTACCATCATCTAATCATTGGTTTCTTTTATTGTTGAATTATTGATGGCTTTTATCAAATCTGGAATTTTTAGATGAGTTGATCTATCAGGGCATGTACTTGCAATGGTAAGAAAGCATTATTAATTCTTCTAAAAAAAAAAAAGCCTACGGACATTGGCCGTATCCCTAGATGTTGAAACCGTAGTCATTTCTAACTTTGGCCTATCACTACGAATCTAGTGCTACTTTTAGCTATAAATATTATCTGTAGCCATTGCTTTTGAAGCAATGGCTATGGTGCTACGATCGTGCTACGGATTAAATCCGTAGCCTTTAAACCTTTTTCTGCTAGTGCAGCAATAGTCTAAAATCAAAGACGGTCCATAACCGTCCTTTTTTAAAGACGATCTATAACCGTCCTTTAACTAATATGACACAGCAAAATATGACGGCCCATGCGACGATTCAAAACCGTCATTAATTGAGATTTGAGACGATTTTCAACTGTCCTTTTTTCACTGTTTTGGCTTAGTGAGTCCTCTCTAGGACGAGGATGAACAGTGATGTAGAGCAAGTCGCGGGCAGTTTCATGGCCAAGATGGATCAGAAAAGACCCGGTCGATGACAGAAGTAATCCGTACTATTAAAACTTAAAACAGATGTATCTTGCAAATCAAAATGAGCTATCGGACGTACCATATATGATTTTAGGGAAGACGTAGCTGGGTTGTGCATGCCGAATTTGTGAAATATCATCACGGTCGAATTTCTATTTTAATTTCCTTTTTACTACTTATAGTAAGTTTTAGTTTGAGTATAACTCTTCATCCATTGGGCTCTAGAAGTTGCGCCCAACATAAAAGTACTTAGAATAATTAGGAGAATAGCATGATTGAGCCAAATAGGACACTTACTATTTTTGACCGAAAACCATGAGGTCTAGTGGAAATCACCACTGTGTCTATAAATAGTAAGTTTACTATTATTTCGAATATTTTAGAATTATTTCTATTTTTTTTTCCTTGGGGATTCAAGGTTTCTCTGTAAGAGCTCAGATAAGTTCTGTGGATTCGGAACAGTTAAGCCCCTGAGGAAGACGTTGCTCGACCTCATGTCCTTACTACATCATATAGGGCCACGTAATCTCTATCCATCTCTCTACACCACAATGTCCGGTTGATGCCTTTGCAAATGGGTGCTTTGGATTGTCCAATGATATAATTTTGGGCCATGATCGATTCTTGGTGGACCTATTGGCAGGCTAAAATTCAAATCTCTTTGCACACTTCCTCTTTAGGGCTTTCTTCTTCTTCTTCTTTAAGGCTACTTACACGGTGGGGATTGGAATCTGCTCAGGAATACACGTGTGTGTGAGATCTGAATGCAGGTCCAACTGTGCATGTGCCTCCATCCAAAACTCTGCCAAGCCATAGATTATGTGGGCCACTCTGTCATCAACAAGAATGGATGGTTAGGGAATTCTTCACTACATTGAGAACGGTCATCGGGTGTCTTCTTATCGTACCCCGTATACCATGTATCATGCTTGTTGAAGATCAGAACATTCATCTGGTGTAGTACTGCACCGTAAATAAGCTCGAGCTTACAAATAAGTCCTTGAACTCATCAACTGGGATAAGCCTTTGTCTACTAGGCCCAGTAGATGTAGAGCGGGTTGCAAAGGTGAAAATGATTTGGACCATCAGCACCTTAAATCAGTCATATCACAAAACGGGATTAGTTTTTCATCATATTATCTATGATTTTGAGGTAGGAGGACTTACTTAAGCCAACCAACCCACTGTGCTAGGTTGCCCACACTAGATTTGCAAGATTCCATTGGATCGACAATCAAGTCCCATTTAGTTTCGTTTTTTACTATAAATAGTAAGTTTTACTTTTGAGTATACGTTTTGATCCTTTGAGTTGTAGAAGTTGTGCCTACCATGAAAAGGGCTTAGAAAAGTTAGGAGAAAAATATGACTGGGCCAAATTGGACACATTATTTATGGCCAAAAACCACAAAGTCTAGTAGGAATATAGGTAGTTTATGAATAATAAGTTTATTATTTATAGGAAGTCACATTTTTAGGGTATTTGCATTGGAGTCGAAGTCTAAAACTCTATCCTAGGTTTGACTTCCTTATTTAAAGAGTTTTAACTTCATTTTTTTAAAAATATCATCAATCAAATTATTTTAAATTTATTAGGAATTATTCCTATTTTTATACTCCATGGATTCAAGGAAGCTATGTGAGGAGTCTATAGAGCTCCATATATTCGGAGTAGTTATTCCCTGAGGAAGATGGTGATCGACCTCATCACGTCCCTCCTTGTGCCAAGTGGTATCAAAGCAAGGACTCCCCTCGGGCCGAAAACAACTAATGACAGAAATGGACCAAAATCTTGTGGACAGTGATATAAGGATTTGTTATCTATCAGAAAGAATAAAGCTTTCTATTGGGAGAGTCAGTTGACTATGCAAAACCTACAGGCAACCCTCGACTGTATTACAGATGCGCTAATTTCGTCCCGAGCCCAAGACGATACTGAGCTGCCTGTGATCATTGTATTGTACAATCCTATTTTTCATATAGTGCTTCCGGAAGCAAATCAAATGGTTGTTCAAATAAGTTGAGCTCCAGCGATGAGAATGTCAGTGACATCGTAGCTCGATGATAGGTCTATGGAGACAATCAACTAGATCGTGTTGAAAGAGACTATCAAGATAAGGCCGAACTTTCTAGTTTTAATGGCTTAGTGCGTATATAAGACTTCCTCGATTGGTAGCCGAATTAGAGCGATATTTTGATTACATGGATGTGCTGAAAGAAATGAAAGTGAAGTTGGTTGCATTCAAATGGAAATCCAATACTTCTATACGGTGAGAGCAATTATAGCTTTCATGTTCCCTATAGAATAAGGCGCCCATCCGATCATGGTCGTTGATGAGATGCATTCTTTGATCATGATTCTTTCCTAGTGATTATGAGCAGGTATTGTTCCGCAATACCAAAATTACAAATAGGGGAATCGGACCATCATAGATTACATTAAAGAATTCTAGTGGTTGGCAACGTGAAATGATTTGTTGGAGACCAAATTGCATAAGGTAACATGGTTCATACGCAATTTATGACCGATAATTTAGGACTAAATTCAGTTGCACTCAATCGAGACCGTGAATGGAGCAATTCAGTTGGCAGGTAGGGTGGAAATGCAACTTGCAAGAGTCTCTACTTGACCTCATCCTTCGACTTGGGCCCCCATGACGAGCCCCATGTAGGATTCGGTGCTATCCAAAGGAAAGGAACCAGTAAGAGGGCGTCCTTAACCTCCTACAACCACAAACCATGACACGGGGAGCGGTCCATATAGGGCTCAATGTGGAGCGCCCACAACAATGGGGAGTAGGATTTCAAATCCTTATGGTCGACCAAGGTCGGATCATTATTTCCAATATGGCCAACTGGGCCACTTATCAAACACCTTCTCTCAACGCTCCATAGCCCACTTGGCCATTAACGAAGGGGGTGTTAAAGGTGAGGCAGCATAAGTAAGCCCTGGATTTGATGAGAATGAACAAGCCACTGAAGAAGGAGCTGGTGATGAAGAATAGTTGGCCGAGGATCATGACGAATCCTTGGTCGTGAGGTGGTTATTGTACACTCCAAGGAAGGAGGTGCACCCGCAGTGGCATAATATATTCCACACTCAGTGTACCGTCAACGGTAAAGTCTATGATATAATCATAAATAGTGACAGTAGCGAGAACATCATCTTGAAGGTGATAGTGGACAAGTTGTGACTACCTACAATAAAACATCATTCCTCTTACTCGATTAGTTACATAAAATAGGTGAACGAGACGAAGGTAATAGAATAATGCACTATCTCATTTTTAATTGATAAAAATTATAAGGATCAAGTACTTTGTGATGTGGTCAATATGGAAGCATATTATATGTTGCTCAATAGACCATGACAATAGGACTGTGATACGACCCACCATGGATGAGACAATGTCTACAGCTTCATCAAGAATGATCACAAGACGATCCTTACCCCTATGGGACCAAGGAACCACCTTGAAGCTTCTAAAGTGGAGAGGAGCTACTTCTTATCCATTTGGGATTTCGTGGAGGAATCCAAGGAATTCAGGATTTTTGTTATTTTGGATTTTCAAAAACCCTTTAAAATTTTTCTCTATAATTAGCTCACATTGTCACTGAATGACCCTTAATGCTCAAATTAAGCCTATACATGGGTGGTACCAATAAAGAACTGCACAAATCCAATTAATCAACTGTGTAAAACCAACGAATCTACCTAATCACTTAAACATCGAGTCTAAGCACATGATTTCTCCATCCAGGGCCCAAATCTAGTTGACCTATCACTAACTGATTGAGACAACTGTAACTAAATAAAGACCTACCTAAAGCCGAGACAACTAGGGGTCAAATCTTAATTAATAAATTAAATCAACACAGTTACTCGTTTAGCCTAAGAATCAACAGTTTAGAGTGATTAAGACCAAATTACTTTTTTCACTGATTGTGAATAGATCACACTATAAACTTGGCCAATCCACACCTTAATCATCGCGCACAAGAAATTTCACTATCTAATTCATTCTAGAAATGCCCTAATTATCTAAACAACCACTATACCACTCATTAGTGGGCCACTAAACCCGATGCTAGAGAAATACACTCGTCTTAGTGAGCTTGACGTCCATTGTAGGACATCGACCCGAGATTTCGTATCAAATCGCTCAACTTGGACTCGCAGGTCTAGTGCATGAGATGTGTGAATATTTTTAAAATTAATCAAGAACTTAAGTTAGTTGTGTGTATCCGGTCTTTGCCAAAGTTATGGCTTTCTGACCATTAGATCATGAACAAATTTAGAGCACCAACCTTACTTAATACCTTATATATATTTGTATAGTCGCGGCCCCGATTGACCATCGGTGACCGTTAAACTGACTTCTAATCATACCCGTCGATCGGTGCATCCAAATTATGGGTCGATCGTATCCATACGTAGATCATCATTAGGGCCAACTATCATATGGTTTATATTAACTCCTACACCCTATAGTGGGGACAGGTTAGAAACACCCTCCCATAGGGCTAGTATAATGTAAACCTAGCCCTTAGGGCCATTTACAACACTTCTGGAACTATAGAAGCCCCTCATTTGGACACCCCCTCTCCCCATACGAATTTCATGTCTTAGCCTTGAAAGATAGAAGACAAAAGGGAGAAATTAGGAGAAAGAAAGGGAGAGAGAGGTTGGAAGTGTGAGGGTTTGTGCAGCTTCACCCTCTCATCCCTATTTATAGCCACCTTGCCACTCACGGATCCTTTGTAGAGTTCTTTTGGCGGCGATTAGAGGTAAGAAATAGATTCTACTCTCTAATCTAATCTTTTGAGTTAGGTTTTCTAGTCTTTACAATGGTTTGTATGACTGTTTAGCCTTTGATGGATTTTCTTTATTACCCTAATCCTAGGTTTTCTAGTCGGGAGAATCATTGCAAAGTTGTGGATCATTATTCTTAGGTTACTTTTTATCGACCCTATAGGGGTCTCAGTTAATGATTTTTTGATGTAGATGACTTGGTGTATGTTAATATATCCACCTTTAGATTTGATTTCAACATATTTTATTAGATGTTTACAAATGCTCACATGTTTGATAAGATGTTCTAGTGCTTCAATTGTTTTGTTGTTGCTCATATGTTCACATGTTTGATGAAATGCATAAGTGAATGTATTGCTCTATTAATGCTCACAACTTCGATGAAATGCCTAAGTAGTGTCATCAACTTTATGCCATAACGGGATGAAGAATTTATAAGTCCGTAGAGATATTTAGGATTGTTACGATATGGGGTCAGTTGGCTAACCACCCAAACTAAGGGGTGGCCGGAGTTAGGTTGGCCACCCTAGGCTTGTTCGATCGACCCGGGTTGAACACAGACGATCGACAGTAGCTGGACTATAAGAGATGCTTGCACCCAATGCCAATTACACTGAAATTCTCTCATGTCAATCAAACTAGTTTAACAACTGACTGATCATGTATGTTCACAATGTGGGACACAACCGAATGGAATAGAAGATACCACATTCACAATGGATGAGTACACTCATAACCATTAGTGCGATATGATCCCACTCGGACTCATAAGCCGGGCATGATGGTATGGGATATCGTGTCTGAGTTGTTAGCCTATGCCGAGGTGACGAACTTCCCTGTAATGACCAGTGAGCATTGATAGAGGTGAGAGATTATTTTTCGAATGAATCCCATCAAATTACTCGACCAATGGTTGCGTGTCAGAATACCGTTCGAACGACCTGAGCGTGAATGAAATTGGGTGACGAACCCCTTCTTTTATGGTGATTTAGTTTTATGTAACAAGCCCGCACCTCAGAACTGAGTGATCATATTCGGTGTTTAAGTGACGACCCATACCAAGTTAATCCTCATACATTTAAGTATCATGTCATACCTTTGGAATTGTCGATTTATAAGATAAACATGTGATACCTAAATTTGAATCAAGAAACACAGGTGAGGTGCCACTAAATGCCGCAACAAGTCATGTGATCTGGATAAGGACTCATGATATAACGTCGGTAGCATAACTTCATCAATCTGTTGTATGAATTAAAATTAATAAACACTTGGCTAATCATGCATACCCTAGGATAAGTTGCAATTTGGCATTGGAGTCGCTTGTGAGGAAATATTGACATTTGTAAAATAGGCATTAAAGTCGCTTGTGATGGAGTGTTGGATTATAAAGTACACGCATCATTCCATAATTTCATTCATAAATTTAACAAGAGTATTTAGGAAATGATTGATTTCTTGTCTATCATTAACTGCGTCAATTGAATCGATAACATGTGCAACTTAGAACTAATGCAACCACTGAGTTAATTACTACTCTTACTTGGGACGGTGTTTTAAAACACTAACTAGGCATTGTTGTTGATGCAGGTACTATCGAGGCATCTGTCGAGTAGGCTTGTATTAGCTTGTACTTTCGTCATGATGTTTTGAGTGTCGGGTGAAACTAAAAGACCTTGGACTTATTTAATTTTATGCTTGTATATGTTGAAGTTCATGACCGGGTGTGCTTCGTATGTTGATTTTTTTATGTTCATTGTAGCTTGTACAATCCTCATTTTAGGCAATCACCACTATTGAAATTGTATTTTTTATTGTTAGCCCTTTTATTTCTTGATTTTTTTGTTATATCTAACTCGCTTTAAATCTGCTAAGTTGAATTGCGCTACTCTGATTATTCAAGTGTGGAATGAATGTGAATCTAAACGAGGTGACACGTGCGTTTTCATTTGGTTTATATTCCGAAACTCGGGACCGGGGTCTCTGTACTCAGGTATTAATTTTTGAGGCGTTAAAAGTTGGTATCAGAACAGTGTATTGAGATAACCAGGACCTTGAGGATGAGGACTATACAAACCACAATAACTAGAGTTGAGATACTTAAGATTAGAAGTTTATCCCTGCAGGCAACTCTCTGATTTTAGGAGTACCCGTTAGTGTAAAAAATCTAATAAATTAGATATAATGAATCTTAGGACCAAATTCATGATTTGTTACGATTTTGAATTTAAACTTAGATATGATGAACAATATAATCAAATTTTTTATTTTGTAATGCATTCGAACTAAAACATAGAAATATGAACATAAGGACCGCCCTAGTTAGTTTTATCGCGTACAAAATAATTAAGTGCGTGTTTTTGTAACTTAGAACAAGTAAATCCGGTAAACCATATCTCTAAAAAGTAAGATTTAACATAGGGGTTTAAAGATTAAGTAGGATGGGTGATCCAGGCTTAGTAGAAACCCGACTAATATATGTAAAGTTTAAGGTTTACAAAAGTATGGGTAGTGAGACTCGATGCCAACAAGTGGTGGTTAAGAAAAAAAAAAATTAAGTAAAAATAAATAAAATAATAAAAAAATAAAAAAACAAGAAGCGGGGTAGAAAATGTATGTAAAAAATATACATTTATATAATTAATTAATAACAAAATGAGATAATTGAATGAAAAAAAAAAAAAAGAATAATGATGAATGAATAAAATGAATGAATGATGTATGAATGAGGAATAAATGATTTTATTTATTTAATTAATAATGAATAAAATAAATAGATGAATGAAGAATGAGGAATGAATGGAAATTTTTTTTTAAAATGAATGGAAAAGAAGAGATGATGAATGAAAAAAAGAAAAGAAAAGAAACAAGATACGTATAAGACAAGGTTGGTAGTGAATGGATATGCTCAGAGAGAAGGTGTGGACTTTACTAAGATATTTGCGTCGGTAGTAAAGCAAGTATCTATCATATTCATATTGACAGTTGTTGCCCAATACAATCTCGAGCTAGAACAAATGGATGTGAAGACTGCTTTTCTGTATGGAGAATTAGAATAACAGATTTATATGAAGCAACCAGAAGGTTTTGAAACACAAGTGGTATATAACAAGGTTTGTAAGTTAAAGAAATCATTGTATAGCCTAAAACAGTCGTATAGGCAATGGTACAAGAAATTTCATTCTTTCATTTTGAAGTTTACCAAAAGTGAGTTTAATCATTATGTTTATTACAACACATTGCGTGATAGGTAGTTCATTATCTTCATATTATATGTTGATGACATGCTTATCGCCAATCATAGCATGTTGGAGATCTACATACTGAAGACTAGTTATAAGGGACATTCGAGATGAAAGATCTAGGGGATGCAAAGAGGGTTATTGATATTGACATTCACAAAGACAGGAAGAAGAGTAGGCTATGATTATCTCAGGAGGAATACCTTGAGAAGGTATTAATGAATAATGGGATGGACAAGAAAAAGCCGGTCAACGTTCCCCACGTGGTTCATTTTAAGTTATCTTCTTAAAAATGTCCTAAAATTGATAAACAAAAGAAGAATATATCTCGTGTGCCTTAATCAAGTGTGGTTGGCAGCTTGATGCATGTCATGGCCTATACAATACCAGATATTTCACATGTGGTGGGTGTTATTAGCAGAAACATGTCTAACCTCTGCAAGCAACATTGGGGGTAGTGAAATGACTACTTCAATATATTCAACATACACAGAAATACGTTTTATCATTTGAAAAATCAAGGGCCAAGTTAGTAGGCTTTGTGGATTCAGATTACGCGGGAAGTGTGGATAACAGAAGGTCAACTTTCGGTTACTCGTTTATGCTAGCGAGTGAAGTGATTAGTTGGATGTCGAAGCTTCAATCTTTGGTAGCTCTTTCCACAACTTAAACTGAGTATATGGCGATTACACAAGCATTCAAGGAATGTACTGAGTATAAGGCGGTGACAAAAGAATTTAAAGAATGTGTTTGGTTGAGGGGGATGATAAATCAGTTGGAGCTTCAGCAAGAGGCCGATCAATTATGACAACAAATACATGATTAATTTAGCTAAGAATTTTATTTATCACTCATGTACTAAACATATTAATGTGCATCATCATTTTATTCAACAAGTGCCTGATGAATAAGGCATGACTCTAGACAAGATTCACATGAGCTTGAATTCGGCTGACATGCTTACGAAGGTTGTTCCTATAAAGAAGTTCAAGTTCCTTGCAACTTCTCTAAACTTCACGAAGGCATAAATGAAAATCCATGTTGGCTGCTGGAATGTTTTGGCGTTGCTACTCGATGTCATCGAAGAAGCTTTGATGCCATCAAGGTGTAACATCCTAGATTTTCACTGTTTTGGATTTTCAAAAATCCTTGAAATTTTTTTATTAATTAACTTATAATATCACTTAATGACCATTAGCACTCAATGTTAGTTTATACAGGGGTGGTACCAGTAAAGAACCGCACAAGTCCGATTAATCAACCGTAGGAAGCCAACGAATCCGCCCGATCACTTGAACATCAGGTGTAGCCCCATGATTTACTCACATAGGACTCAAATCTAACCGACCCATCGCTAACTAATCAAGACAATCATGACTAAATTGAAGATCTAACCGAAGTCGATTCAGATAAGGCTCGGATCTTGGGTAATAGACCAAATCAACCTCGTTACTCCTTTAGCCTAAAACCGACGGTTTAGAATAATCATGACTAAATCTCCACTTTCAATAGTTTTAAATAAGCCACACTATGAACATAGTTAATCCAAATCCAAATCATTATCCACGAGAAATTTCAATACCTCTAGACCGCTCGTTGGCAGGCCACTAGTTCCAAAACTATAGAGAAATGTCCGTCTTACTGGGCTTAATGCCCATCGTAGGAGTTGGACCTGAGTACTGTCCAGAACCGCTCAACTTGAGCCAAAGGACGAGTGCATGAGAAGTGCAAATACCCTAAAAGAAGAAGTTGAGACTTAAGTAAATTGGGTCGTCCACTCTTATGCAAAGTTGAGGATTTCAGACCGTTGGTTTGTGACCAAACTTCACACGTGGAGTAAGGATATTTTTTTGCTCATATTCGCATGGCCGCGGCCCCGATCGATTATCAGTGAGCATTGAATAGACTTCTAATCACATCTGTCAATCAGTGCATCCAAATGGCGGGCCGATCATATCCATACATAGATCATCACTAAGGCCAACTATCCAACGGTGGGTATCGACTCCTACACCCTATAGTGGGCCCTAGAGGTTAGAAAAATCCTTCCATATGGTCAATATAGTAAAAACCCAACACTTGGGGCCATTGGCACCAAATTTGGCATTATAAAAGGGCCTCATTTGGGGCACCCCTCTTCCCATACGATTTTTCATTTTCAAAGGGGAGAAAGAGAGAAAGAGGGAGAGAGTAAAGAGAGAAGAGAGAGAGCTAGGGAGAGTGAAGAAAGAGAGTGAAGGTGAGAGTAAGGGTGAACCATAGATCAAGGTGGGGCCCAAGGAAACCAAATCTTGCAACTCCCTATCCCTTCTCCAAAGGAAACCCTCCACCACAATCGTAAGGATCGCTTCGTTAATCATATAGGTAAACCCCTCACCCTTTTTTCTTGAAACCCTTGATTTGAGAAAGGATTGGCATGGAGTTCTAACATGCACGTGCTTGCTCTAGGGATTCCGGCCGATCAACCCCCAAAAACCACACTCTTAGGTCGTTTCCAAGTCTTCAACAATCCATAGGTGTGGACTATTGTTCTTAGGTGGCCTAGCACCAATTTTAATATGAATCTAATGATTTTGCTTGTTGGGTGATGTATTTGGGTAATCTAGAGAAACCTAGACAAGACATTATACTTTAGATCCTCCAAATTAATGTGGAATGATGATGGAATGCTTGTTGTTTCTCAAAAATGATTGGGTATGTTAATGATGATTGCTTGTACATTCCTTGCTCGGTTCATGTATGATGTTTTTCCCCATAACATGTTTAATGCACTAACCCTTGTATATAATTTAGTATTAGGAGATATATGAAATATTTGCCTTCCACATTAACCCACACAACAATTGCACATTTATTTCATGATATCGTTAGCATTTGCCTTGTAAAATCTGGATTCTATGATGGGAAATATGAATGCAAGCTATTACCTATGTTAATTGATAACCTATGTTAGTCCACATGCTACGCATTACCACCAAACCCTTGGGTTGGTCAGGAATACGAGGAGAGTGAAGGTGGTCTACGCTGGGGTGACGCGCCTCCTCGTAATGACCGCGAGTGATCCCTTCTTCTCAGCACTCCCCATGTGCTTGAAGTCAGGGATGGGGAACCCGACGGGATCAAGGATCGCAGGGTCTTAGCCTCACACGTTGGGGGGTCTTGGCCTCACAACCAGTTCAGGGTATTGATACGTGAGGTGTATCAGATTTCCCAACCTATTGGATGAATGGACTTAACTAAGAACTTAGTTAACATGATCATATTGC